>NC_142067.1:43023719-43323719 GCF_059756535.1 Pantherophis guttatus | reverse complement strand
CAAGCCTATATTGGAACAAATATCCATCTGGTTCAGTTCCAAGCTGGGAGAGAGACACTGGAAATATGGAGGCTGATTGGAAAGATGGCTTAATGATGAAGCAGAACCAGAAACAAACCACAAACAAGCAGAAGTTTGGTTGAAGTTTGGACTCTCTGAGATGATGTAATGAAGAGGCTTGTGTCCTGAAAGGGTGTTGGGCAATCCTATTGTGACTTAATGTCTTTCCTCCTGTTTTGGATCTTGAGTGAAGGCTAATCCCATTCTGCCTTTGTTCAGACCTTGATGCAGAGAATTTTTGCCTATGAATAGAGCTATATATCTCTTTATCTTTTAAGTGCTGACATCTGCTGTGGGCTATTAAGGAAGGTGGGGGCTGCTTCCTCCGTCTAAGAAAACATGTTTCTCCATTTCTGGACTTTCTGGAAACCAAGAAAGTCAAGTTGCCTCTTGAAAAAAGCATCTTTGGGACAACCATGACCTGGATGACTGAAGAATCCCCAAAGATAAGAGACTCCTGTGCTCAGTGAACTGACAAAGCATCCTTTCCCGGGAGAAGCAATCCTTATATCCATTTGCATCACTTAAAGATACCAGCTGGTCTCACTCACCTCACAAGATATCCTAAGGTAATCATTCAAATTTAAGGAAAGATCACATGCCCCCAGAAAGACAGTAAAAAAAAAACAGACAGAGTGCCAAGCTTGCATCCTGCCTCTTGGAAGTACAACTCAAAAGGAACCAGGAACCAATAAAGTAGTGTAAAAAGCTTAAAACAACCCTTCCCTTTAAGAAACTCAAGCCCCTAATAAAGCAAAGAAAAGCAAAGTACCAGCAGAGAAGCTCAGGCTACAGAAAGTAGCCAAAAACCATTAACTGTTATGATGTAACAAGATTTAACCACAGAGGCAGTTTCTGAAAACACTTAAGCAGGACAATAAAGATAAGGATTAGGCTAGAAACAACACACAAGGCACACCAAAATGTCTCCTTCCTGACTTCCTGACAGAAGGTGGGAACAACAAAAAGCTGTTTCTTCCAACAGCTGGTTCACTGAATTGCTCAGAAAGTTAGCTAACCATTGTCCTGAACTGCTGAGAACTGGCTGAATCCCACCACTGCCCTATTCCCACTGCAAACATTCTTTATATTTCTCCTGACATACTGTTGTGGCCTGCCAGTGGCCTGCATAGATCGTGGCTGATCCTGGCTGGTGTGTCTCGTGTGGGGTCGCACCAGCAGCCTGCACAGCCAGCGCTCGCGTTGGACAGCGAGGAGGCTGAAGAGGATGTGGTGCCAGAGGCAGAGACTCAGCCAGGGCCTTCAGAACCTCCAGAGGCTCCTTCAAGTTGAGAGAGTGAAGTCAAGGAACCTCTCCTCAATGCTCAAGCACACAGGGCTGCTGAAAGGCAGGTGTGGCTACTCAGGAGGAGGAGGAGGTCTCCTCAAGAATAAGGTTTGAGGATAATTGGCCACTCCCTTAGCCTATTTAAGTCGCACACAGTTAGTAATTTCTTGCTGGAAACAATGTGTAATTATTACAGAGCATTTTGGAGAGTGAGTGTCTTATCGTATCTTGTTTTCTGGGCTGGTTGCCAACCTTTGCCGGACTTTGTTTATTCTTGGTACATTATAACTTTGATAAGAACCGTTGATGTGTGTCACAATCCTTGGGAATCCGGAGCTGGGGCAGAACACATACCCAATTCTCATTCCATGTAAGAAGACAACAGTTACCTGCTCTTATACAAGGGCATTTGAAGGGCTTTTGAAAAATATTCGTTCCAAGGAATAGAAATATACTACATTAATATTTACCTTCCATTTCTCCATATTTACTAAACATTCTACCGAAGTACATAGATTCATTTACTTGCTCTAGTTTTGAATGTTTATGCATAACTTGCAATCATTCACTTCATTTCTCTTTCAAATATAACTATCTTTGCCTGGTAGATTTTCTTCATTCCACCATAAAATAGATCTAACATTTCCTGAAAATAATTTGGGATCTCAGCCAACATTATTTGCATACAAAGGGACAAGCACATTTATATTCCAAACCAGCATTTCTGCAACATCAGAGCAAATATTCCTTACACAATTATTCATAAATACATTAAACAACCGATGGAAAATTACATATCCTTGTTTCCCCAGCTGCACCATGTTGAACCATTCATTAAGAATTTTGTTTATTCTTACACATACTTTACTCTCATTAAACATTACTCTTATAACACATGGTAATCAACTTTTATCTCCACATTCATTCAAAAATTTCATAATTCAAGCCATTTATTTTGTGAAATGGAGACTTTTTCAAAATAATAAACACGAACATTCTCATATTTATATATTTAGCCTTCTGAAGAGCAAAAAAAGTCTTCAAATCCTTGCAAACATAAAACCATACTGTCCTTCCCCAATTTTTCTTGTTGCCCATTGAATCCATTCAATTCTGCCAAATATTGTCCCAAGTTCACTGACAAACTAGAATTTAGATACAGTTTTGCAGCCTTTTCTTTCAATAAAGGAATTTTTCTCAATTCACAGAATTTAAACAAGTCATTGAACCATGAGCATCCATATTTTAACATTTGTCATTTCACAGTATCTGCACTTGCAGCCTTAGTATTATTTAACAATTTCCCTACATTTGATTTCCTGTTTATAAAGATGTTTATTTGTTTGTTTGCTTGCTTGCTTGCTGGCTTTTCTTGGTCCCTAACATTTGTATAATTCATTTCACTTACAGTTTTCAACCTACCATTCTTCTTACAATGCAAATTTCCAAAATAGTTCATCCAGTATTTTTCATTTTACTTCCATTCCATTCCATTCCATTCCATTCCATTCCATTCCATTCCATTCCATTCCATTCCATTCCAAACTATTATATTAATTCTTAGTCTCTATTAGACAACTCATGCTCTTCTGGATCACCATTTCAGACATTTTTTTTTACCTAAACACAGAAACAGACTGACTAGGCATTGGGGGAGCGGGGAGCGGAGGGGGGAAATGACTTCAGCTTCCTGACTGCTTTGAGTTTCCTTGTGCAAGAAGTGTAGCTGGCTTCAGTAAGGAATACAGGGCAGTGGCATGCATGGGGAAGGTGCATGGGGGCAATACAGATCAGGGGAGTGCACAGGTAGGTGGCATGGGCCAGGAAAGGAGTACAGTGGTTTCTTCCTTCTTGTTCCTCCTCTTCTTCCTTCTTCCTTCCCTCCCCTTCTCTTTCCAACCAGCAGGTAAGTGGCTACTGCAGAATTGGCTAGGAAGTGAGATATTGTGAGACTGGCTGGGAAATAGTCACAGAATGTTGAACATGAAGATCATGTGATCACAGTAGCAGTCCAGGAGCATCTAATAGCACTGAAGCAGCCACAACTTCCCCAAATTTCATTGCCTTATGAGTCATGGACCCTCAATTTTGGATGCATTGTGTAAATTAGCCCATTTGAGATACCTTGGTTCAAAAACTGGTACCCTGTGATGGTTTTATTTAAAGTGTGAGAGTATGTAGTATATAGATAAATTGGAGGTTCCTTGTTTAGTCCTTTTTACCAACTGACAAAGCAAATATAAATTTTTATGAAAATCAATCTGCATTTTTTGTTTTGTTTTTTCAATTGTACTTTTTAAAAAATATTTTTATATTTTTCTATCTATAAATGTTATACAGTAGCTTTCTGTCATACCATTTTTGCAGCAATTATTTTCTTTCTTCTATTTTTCTTCTATCATAACCTCTTTCAGTTCATCATCCCACTAAGCTTCCTTTTTCATACTTCTCACTGAACTAACTACATCCCCTTCTCTGACAGTCTATAATGTCATCCTTCTAATTCTGCTTCACACAGCCAACATCAAATGAGTCATTGTTTCAGATTGATACAAATGCCATGTTGATGCATGAAAATACTTATGCTTAAACTGTATTTGAAGTGAAATTTATTCTAAACATATATTCACCAGATACCATTACCATTCATGCTTTGGTTTCCAAATCACAATCTTTCATATTATCACCAATCATTCATTCACATTACATAGCAGAAGATGGTTCTCTTGGACTACATTTATTCAGAACGTTGCACAATTTTTCTCCAGACTTTTACCTGTTGTTTTATTTTCATCATTCACTGGACCATAACTTGATTACCAACATATAGAATCTTACTTTCATATGATTGCACAAGTATTTATCTGTGATCAGTCCATATTATTTTACATACGTTGTAGACCATTCATTCAAATTTACCAGTCCTTAGTGCATTGGTTGTATTAATCAGTCTATCAATCTATCTTCATTTCAATATGGTACAACTTTCCTCTTTCATACCATTTATCAGTCACACAGCATATCTATTTTTCTCTTTCATTTATTCTGAAATCTACATTACAGATCACAATCCATGTCATCATCATCGTTGTCTTCGTCTTCGAAATCTCCATAGTCCGTAGATATTGACCTGTGTCACTCATTATGGCTTTAATAGAGATTATTATATAACTATAATAATGTTTGGGGACCTTGCTTAAGTGAGCCAAAATTATAAAGAGAAATGAGATGAGTAATAGTCAATTCTCTTACAAAGAAAGACTGCAGTCAAGGATACAAAAGAAGAGAATTAGTTTTCCTATTGATTCTAAGTTAAAAAAAGTAATTAGTATAATTAATAATGTAGATAAAAATATGTGGAGTACAACAAGTTGCTTATTTCCATTATGTTACATCTTCCATGTTGGCTGCTACATATTTTACTATTACATCTTTCTTAAAAAAAAAATAAATCAGGATGTGGAATTGAATTTACCTGAGCATCAGAGTCTTCAAACAGTTTTGAAGTTAGGATAGGGAGCTCCACTTGTTTTCTGGAAAGAAACTTTTTTTTATTATTATTCTGCTTTCCCTATTATAAAATTTTCTGTCAAAAATCTTTGCTTGTTTGGAATGGCTATATCTATTCCATTGTACATATATGTCATTTTACTCCTTTTTAGGGTATAATTAGACATAGAGATAGGAGATTTGTCAGGGATCTGACACAAAGGCAAAATTGTCAAGATCATCCTTTTTCTATGCAGTATGGAGTTAAAATTATTATTACTACTAGAATTAAAATGTTTTAGTACATTTTGCATGGTGTTGGTTGACACATGTGTGTGTGTGTGTGTGTGTGTGTGTACATACACTGCTATATCATATAATAAAGATCTTCTGCAATCAGGTGTTAAAATCAGTGTTTGTCACATGTGACAAAGGTGAATTCTGTTTAAGAGCAGACAAATACAACTACCTTGAGTTTGTATAACTAATTTAATGATTTTTAAAAAACTTAACCATTATTATAATACATAGGCTTAGCTTTTTCCATTCGAATACCCACTGAAACAGATTTTGCCATTCTCCAAGCATAATATTAAAAAGATGAAAATGCATGTTGTATTTGCTGCTGCTTAATTTTGTAACCACCCAGGCATTGTCAATTAACCCATTCATTAATGAAATTTAAATCAGAGCCACCTCTGTCTTTGAAAAAGAAGGAAAAAATGTTAAGATTTGAGTTATACTTTAATTGTCTCTCTCTGCCATTTGACGTTGGAATAGGTTTTGATCTGACCTTATTGCAGATCTTTAAAATAACTTATTATGCTACAGAGAACACTATTTATAAAACATCTGTCCTAGTTTTGATTGAAAGAACCAACAAATTACTTGAAGTTTTACTCATTCATAACTAATCTTCCACCTCAAAGCCTGTCAGCATAGCACATCCCTTGATAGTTATGTGTGTATCCAATTTGGTAAAATGAGAATAATATATTTTGACTCCTAACAAAAGAAACATTTCCAATCTAATGTTTTGAAGTGTCTGGAAAAGCAAAACACAACAAAATACTTTTTCTTTTTGCCTCAGTAGAATACTAGAAAATATTAATTTGTTTTATAGTTAAATGCCATGTATGTAAAGCTGGACATTTTTTTTAACTTGGACTCAGTCAATAATTCTCTTATTTTATATCTTCATGACAGAATACCTCTTTTGACTGCAGTCTCTCTTTGTAAGAGAATTGACTGGCTCACTTAAGAAAGGTCCCCCAAAAAAGCATGTATGAATACAGTTTTCATTAGTAGAACCATTATACTAGACAAAAAAGCAATTTTCAATAATTAAAGATAAAAATTTGGAATACTTCAATGACATATAATTAGAAAGTTGGATAAGAACTCAAAGAAATGACAAATCTATCTGTCTGTTGTCTGTCTTTCTATCATCTATCTACCTACCTACCTACCTACCTACCATCTATTTATCTATCTATCTATCTCTATCTATCATGTATCTAGTATCTGTGCGATAGGGGGTTGCACATATTGAATCAATTCAGCACTTTGATTTCTGTTCAAAATAGAAATTAAAAACTTGGTCTAGCACTCATAGTTGGCAGTATTCAATCTGCAAAGACAATTTATGCTTCCTGTATATAGCTTCTCTATATAGAGCTATTAAAGATAACATGTTATGATGTCTTTTCAGAGCTTTGGGCTAAATATGTTAAAGTCTCTAAGGCAATTGTGCCGTATTAATACTGGGTAAGAATTTTGTGCTTGCCCATGTGTCTTTCTAGTGAATTCATGTTTTGCAATAATTCCTGACATATTGCATTGAGCCTGGCATACATTTCCTAAAAATGTAAACATGCACACTTAGGCATTCTATTATTATATATATTGATGAATATGATTATATCCTAGCCAACTCAGACTTAAATAGTTAAGTATATTGATTTTTTTTAATTTTAATTTTAAGCATGTCTACCCTTCCCCACAACCAAACTGCAGGGTGTTCTCAAGTCTCACTTAATTCTCATGTTTATCTTTGCAGACATTGTTGATAATATTGTTTGCAATGATTCCCATGATGTTTGTCAATGATGTCAAAATTCAGCTAAGTAAAAAGTTTATCTGTTGTAAACTCATAAGAAAAATTAAAAAAAGTTAATATAATGCCAAAAGCAATTACACTATGAAGATGTACAAATTATCACATCCAACTGGCATAAATGGTAGTGTAGGAAAACTATGTCAAAGATAAATAAGAAGAAAAGATCACAATAAGCATCACAAAAGCAAAATAAAGCAAAAAAAACTTACAAACATAATGAAAATGATATGAACATTTGTTATGTTGTACATTTGCTATTTTTGAAATAAATACAGAACTAGAAATTTAAAATGAAGACAAGCAATTTGGAGAACCAATTATGATTATATAGATTCTACTAGATTCCTAATCAACAAGAATTTGTGAATAGCTATAATATCTGGGTTTATGTTGGCATATGACATTTCTGTAATGGAGTGATAGCCCCAGGCTGGTAAGGGAAGAAATGACACTAACATCTTCCAGTTTTGATATAAAGGTGTTAGTACCATCCATTTTTTAAACAACAGAAAAGGACTAAAAGGGGCTGGTTCTTATTGGAATACACCTTATTTCTATTGCTTGGTAGTTTATTGTTGTTTTTTGATGCCTTCAAGTCAGAAGTGGCACATCCTTGCTTCTTAGGACTGAGAGAAAAATCCAATGGCTCAAGGTCATTCAGCTGGTTTAGTGTCAAAGGTGAGATTGGAACTCCCAACATCCCTGTTTATAATCTAGATTCTTCTATTGCTCTACTCCAACAAAATTAATCCACAGAAGTCAAATTGTTTTTCTGGATAACTTGACTTATGCTTAGAAATTCAAACTATATGATTTATTACAGAAGTGAAGCAGAGGTGTATATCCATCAATAGCAATGGAAATAGCAGAGAAAAAGACTGTGCTGATGTATCATTTTCAGTCAAGCAATGGGTAATTTTGCCTGGTTACTATAGAGACAAAAGATTATTGTAAAAGCAGCTGCTTAGCAGCTGTGGCCAGTTAAGAGAGCAGGTGGTAGGCAGCAAGGGCTGTGCTGAAGGGAAGGCATAATTCCTGAAGGATGGGAATAGGAAAAAAGTTGGCATTTAAGCCAATGAATAGAATGGAATGGTAAGAGAAAAGAAAAAAATGGATTAAGGCTAAACCATAAAGCACATATAGTTTGAAAAAGTTTATTGAATAGTACCTTTATTCACAGGAGAAACGTATTTTCTTCAAACCATGAGATAAGTGGCATATAAATTTAATAAATTAACCAAAATAATAATAATGTGTGCAATGAAAACATTAACACAAGTCCTTCTGAGGTAATTGATCAAGCAAATTAATTCAAATAATGATGGGGTGCATGCAGATAAAAAGCAGAACATGTGGTAAAGAATCAGTCTTAGGCTGATTCTTAGGCGGTGGTACTCTCTGTTTCTTAGCCGAGGGAGTCAGCATTGTCCAAAAACACTTCTGTGGTCATGACTCCATGCCAAGGTGCATTGAATGCTGTTACCTTCCTATTTATCTACTCGTGTTTGCATGCTTTTGAACTGCTAGGTGAGCAGGAACAGAGGCAAGTAATGGGAACTCATCTCATGGTGTGGTGCTTAGGTCTCAAACCCAGACTGTTAGCTTTCCACTGACAAACTCAGTGTCTTTAGCCACTGAACCATCATGCTCCCCCCCCCCCCGGTTACATAACCATATTATTATTTAATCATTTCAGATCTTATTCTTTTTTTCTATTTCATAAACACTATTTGTACTAAATAATATTATAGCTTAAGGTCTTGCTATTTCCAAGATTGCCTTTCTCCTACTTTTTTGCCCATTTTGGAAGATCAGAAAGATACACCAGTTTTAGGTCCTATCATCAAAACAGTGAGAGCCCAGAGGCATTCCCTCTCTGTTATCCTGGGTAGCCTCTTCTACCCTCTGGAATACAGTTTGCCCTTAACTAGTTTCACCCTTGTCCATAACTGGTGTTTGGAATTCTTTTGTTGTATATTTCTCTAATGTGGTTATATTTCTGTATTATGACCAGTGGTGATATTCAGCTGGTTCTATCCTATTCAGGTGAACTGGTAACAGTGGCTGCGGGAGGCTCTGCCCACCCACCAGGACGTCATCACGTCCCCTTTTTGATGCTCTGCGCATGTGCGGAAGGCTGTGCGCATGACCTCGCATTTGCAAACCGGTAGTGAAGGTAAGTGAATACCACCCCTAATTATGATGATGTTTTGTCTTTGAATCTATAATCTGAACCTAATATGTAAAGATTTATAATGATTTAAACAATCTGAACTGTAAGTTTGTGCAAATGAGGCCCATGTACTGCTACATTTTAAATAAATTTGTTGTAAACTGAGTTACTATTAAAATCCTTATTCTACCTAGTTCTGACATTACTTTGAATATAATTTATCAGTTCTATTAAATACTGAAAGATCATAGGAGACATTTAATTTAGCTATTTAGTTAATAAAGCAAGTGAACTTATGAATGAATTTACCTGGAAAAGGTCTCTAAAGTACTGAAGAGTTCTCTCCTGGTAAGGCCATTGCCAAAAACTTTTTTCACTGCTTCTTGCAGAATATAATATAATGAGCAAAAGTGGTTGGAGTATTTCTTCTGGCCTATATTTTATTAGGTTTTTCCTAACAGCTGTGCCAATGCAGCTCCATCCAAAATTATTAGTTGAAATTCCGGAGCTTTGCTGTACTTGTTGCCAGCTGCACAACCTGTTCCAAATTGTAATGACAATATAAATAAACATGCATTTATAATTAGACCGAGACAAGTAAACTTGGCATGGGGACAAGGTGATTGACCCAAAGTCAGATGTTAATCTGGAAGTTCAGAATATATTGTCCAACAATGGTGTTCAGTTGCCTTCAAAGCTTAATCCTATTAAATAAGGCATGATGCTTAGACATTCAATGTGCTTTAATTTGACCCATATAATTCCTCAAAATAACTCTTTGGACCAATTGAAAAATGTTGCTGTGTTCACCAAAATTGGTAAAGACACGTAATAAATATTGTTGCTGCTTATGCAACAGTATTAATTAAAGAACATTAGTTTATATTATGCAGCTGTATCCTACAATGTGATTTTGACAATTCCACTGAATAAATTTCTTAAGCAGAACTAAATAATTAATATAATTGAGAACTACATTCATATTTATGGATGTTATGGAGAACAGATATATAAATGAAATTTTTATTCTTTTATTCTTACCACTCTCTGGCCTTTAAATTGTGGGCTTTCACTTACATCACATTCCAGATGTGACAAGTGTATCGACATTTGTCATAGAATGTGCTTTAACTGCCCCTGCTTTCAGCACCTAAAGGGGAAAAAAATATCCAACCATACTTAAAAGGGAAAGCTTCAAAAAGCCTTAAAGCTGATTCACTTAACCAACCAAAGGAGAAGAGGAGAAAATTACAACATTAGCATGAAAATATCACAACTGTAAGGCATACAATTATGGTAATTTACAGATTTTTTTAAAGGTGATATTTCTGAGAATATGACACAGAGATGAATCCTTCATGAATACCAGAATCCTCACCTTCATAAGCAGTAGCTACTGGAGGTTGCATATTAGGTATTCTTGTGAGAAATTGCTGCTGATGAAAAGCAAAAAGGCAGTGCATTATGATTATGATACATGCCTGGCTCTGTTGCTTTTAACAGAAGTTCCATTCCTGACTTTGGAAAAATGTCAAACCCATGGATAAGAAATGAAAACAAGGACAGCAGGAAAACAGCAGGCCAAATATTGCCTTTTGTGCAAGGTCTCAGTCCTTCCGAGGAAAGTCTTTCATGCATAGAGGGTCAGATCCAATGTATCAATACTATTCTATTTTTGTCAACAATTTAAATTAATAAGCACCTTCACAAATAAATATTAGGATTGTGCAAATGTTTTATAAGAGATACTTTGAAAAGAAGATCACACATGGACAGACAGTCCAAAGCAGTTGTAGACACCATGCAAAAGATATGCTGTTTTAATTATCTGAACATTCATATTATCTGAAGAGAGCTTCATGTTCCCACAGAGTGCTAGTAATTACAGTGAGGATCCAGAATCCATCTGATTCCAATTTAAATCACATTTATATCAGAAGAGTGAACATTTCTGTCCTGAAAATGAATTGGGAATGTGTGATCCTTTTACTTTCTCTGAAATAATAAGACTACTGAAAAAATACAAAAAGAGGTAAATAATTATTGAACATCTTTTAAAATTAGCAGCTATTTGGAAAGCATTGGCTGCCTGCAGAATTTTAGCCAGTTTAATAAGACCTAAATAGAGTTACTATTTGCTTCATTATTTAGCCCTCACTTGATCTCTTCACATTCTCATCCAGTATTCTTCCCTTTACTTCCCTTCCCTTCCCTTCGCAAGTGTCACATCTCTTATCCTTCTCCATCATGTTTATTGTTATTATTTTATCTTACTTTTACAAAGCTGAAGTAAATGTTTACAGTATGTGTGTTGGTGAAATAATGATTTATTTATAAAAGAAACAATTGTTGATATACAGTATAGGAATAATATACATGGAATAAGAAAAAAAATATTTTATAAACAGGTTACCTTATATTTTTACAATTAGATAATTTTTATTAATCATTAATAATCCAAATTAATATTTTAATGTTTCTTCAGACCTGCTTTTCATTTGATTGTAGTTTGTGGCCTACAGTATAGACACAAACAAACATACATACACATACACAAACACATTATAATATGCACACACCTACTTACACAGATACGCATACACACATAGACATGTTGGGCTTACAATCCTATTTTGAGAAAGTGAGAAATCTAGGCATTATGTAAGATACATTTGTACATAGATCTGGACATTGCTTAACTACACACCTGAGTTACATAATTCCCCCCTTGTGTCTCCAGTGGAGCGCTGTTTTACCATTTTTCTAATTATCTCTAAATCCCAAATTGCCCAAATATTTAAAAATATGCAGTGTGGATAACTCTTTAGGCATATGAAATTGTCCTCCAGTATAAAAATACATGAAGGATGTAGTATAGGTTTTCCATAAAAGTTCCATGTGGCAAAAACTGTTAAATATAACCACAACTCACATGATTTTTGGAATTTGTCCATACCCTCAATGTTACAACATGGCTATTTATACATGTACTTTAAGCATACATTTCCTCTTTTTCCACAGCCTCAGCCCACCCTCATTTCGGCATATAGGAAACTACGGTGTCCATGTTACCTACCATTTCATCAGATGCACGTGCTGATTACAAATTTTCCTTTATACTTGCATCAGACAATTTATGTCAATATTGAACCCATCTCAGGTCCCCCCAAACTTTACTGTGCTAGAAGGGCATGCGAAGCTTACAACAGCAACAAATATTGTGCGTCCCCATTATTTTTCCCTCACAATAACAAAGGATGATAGTTCCAGATAAAATAGATAGTCAGGATGAGAAACCTGAAAATTGCTAACTGCAATTACTGTATGTTACAGTGTGGTTACTCCTGCTTTCCTTGGCATCTTGTATGAATAACCAATTGAAGCATTTAATATTGAAAAAAGTGCAAAGTTTATGTGAACACTTTGTGAATACCTATCTTAAGAAGAAAGAGAAGGAAGAAGGGTGAGAGGCAGACAGCAGCAGGTGATTAAACAGTGGCAGATGCCTCAGGACATCATCTAAACAAAATGTTTGAAATGTGAATTACTATAACTGATTATCTTTCATGCTGACTGAATTGAACATTTCTCTGACAATGACCCCAAGGGTGCAAGTAGCATTCTCTAATGTGAAATGAGAATAAAAATTTATCAACATCAAAGGCTTTGCTAAGTTGTGAGCTGACAGCAGAATCAGAAAGGGATCCCCTTTGTAGTTTGGAAACATGTACTAATAATTAAATATTAACTATAGGGAAAATTTAGCAGGCCAGATGAAAATGACATATTTCTGAATAACAGAAACAAATTGAAACAACCTGAATGTTTCTCTCCCCTACACGTACCTTTGGTGTCAACTATACACTTGTCTCTTCAAGGACACAGTGGCCAGTGGCTAAGACACTGAGCTTGTCGATCAGAAGGTCGGCAATTCAGCGTTCAAATCCCTAGTGCTGTGTAACAGAGTGAGCTCCCATTACTTGTTTCAGTTTCTGCCAACCTAGCAGTTCAAAAGCATGTAAAAAATGCAAGTAGAAAAATAGGAACCACTTTGGTGAGAAGATAACAGCGCTCTGTGCGCTTTCGGCATTTACTCATGCTGGCCACATGACCATGGAGATATCTTCGGACAGTCCTGGCTCTTCAGCTTAGAAATGGAGATGATCACCACCCTGAGCCAGAAATGACTAGCACACATGTGCAAGGGAATATTTACCTTTACTTATACACTTCTGGTGGTTTTAAGAAAAGGAGCTTTCCAGTTGAGCCTGGATTGTGAAATAATTGTTTTCAATTTTGGAAAGGTCAGAAGTATAGGCCAAACCAGTCTGTGGATATTCCAGTAACATTTAATATCCAGTATCATAGATATCACTTAGGTGACAACAGTGGTTCATTACTTCTCCTCCCACAAATTGTGAAATGAAAATGTTAAATAATAGTAAATGAGGACTTTCCTGATCAATCAAGTATTAACTATAGTTTGTATATTATTTGTGTTTTTAAAAATACACCAGTGATGTTCAGATTGTTCTATATAAGGGGGAAAATAATTGTGGTGCTATCTGAGCCAGCTGATTGAGGTCATAAATACAAATAAAATAACTATCCCAAAGGTGCTTTTTTCAAAATACAACTGGACTTTGCTTTTCTTTGAAGAACTGAAGAAGCTTCTTTGATGGGAAGCAAAACATATTCAAATAAATTTGCACCTTCGAACAATCATTTTATTTATATTTAGGACCTCAATCAGCCTACTCAGATAGCACCACATTTGTTTTTTAACCTGTAGAAGGCAAGACTTAAAAGACAATACTTTTTAACATTTTCCAAGTACCTCAAAGGATAATGTATAAAGAAATTCAACAACCTTTAGATACCTAAAAGAATAATGTAAAAAAGAAAGTCAAGAACCATTCAGAACTTTCAGCTGCTTTGGAGATGGGTTAAATTTATGAACTCCGTCCTCTGCCAAGTTAAATGACTATGTCATTTTTGGATTGCTTAATTGGTAAATAGGAAACCTTTACTTTATTCATTTAAATTCCTGCACCATAGAGAAAACTTGCCTAAGACTGGATTATGGAAAAGCAAGAATTTGTTTCCTTGCTTTTTGAGGGGACCAGTTTCTTAACTGATGAACAATCAGAAACAGCAACTGATAAATTTGCTGTAGATATGTTGAAGGTTCCCCTGAACTAAGTGACTCTGGGTTGTTTGTCATACTCTAGGAAGCCCCATCTACCCCAGCCCAAACCAGTAAGCACCAACAAGCATTCATTCATTCAACTTTCTTCACTGCTCAGTCCCACATGGCTGCCCAGCCCAGCAAGAATCCATTCAGTCCCCAGCCCACTCCAGCAAGCACCAGAAAGCATTCAACAACCCAACTGCTTTCTTTCTCAGTTCCTCACACCAGCCATTCACCTTTTGTTATCTTCTTTTTGGACCTAGCTTCTCTGGTAAATGTTTCCTGGAGTACATTGGACTTCCTGAGCCTTTATAAGCTGTGCTATCTTCATAAAACTGAGCTGTCTTTCTGAAACTATTCCAAATATCTAGTGCTGAACAGATTTTATTTGTTTGTTTCCTTATTAGATTCGTATTCCACCAATTCCTGGTAGCCAAGAATAATACATGCCATTTATCAAAAAATATATTTAAAACCGTAAAGGTAATCAGAAACAAGCGCAATACAGATGGTAACCAAAAACCCTAGTAGAAGAGCTTCTTTTAAATCAGCTTCTAGAATGCAGGATTTTCCAGCAGGAATCTGTTTCAAATGGCTAGAACAATAAGGGGGAAAAACAATGTTTTGTGGCATTACCCTCGGTTATGGGGCCCTAACAGCATAAGTATATCATGACTAATGCTATTAAAGAATGTAAAGATCAATCTCTGTGCTGAATGTAGATTATAAAAATTTTACAATGCTAAATAATTATGTGCCGTCAAGTTATTTTTTTATTCCTAAGAATCACAGATAGATTTTAAAACCCCTATAACAATATTAGCTAATTGATAAAGAAATTATAGATAGTAATAGGCTACATTTCAAAGAGCAAATTAAGCAAGTTTATAGTCAATCTAAAAGAATATATAAACAAAAAAGGAAGAAAGTTGCAAGGATATTTGGGGTTTTTTGTGGATGCAGTCAAGCCTTTGATGATTTGAAATGACCATTTCTACTGGCACTATTGAACAAAATGAACCCTGAACAAGATTTAAAAGAATCAGAATAAAGCTGGAAAGGACCTTGGTGGTCTTCTAGTTCAGCCCCCTGCTCAAGCAGGAGATCCTATCCCATGATGTCGAACCTATGGTATGCGTAGCCATATCAGTGGCATGCTAGCTCAGCTCCAGCATGCATGTGCGTGCCAGTCAACTAATTTCAGGCCTTCTGGGCCCACCAGAAGTAAGGAAACAGCTGTTTCCTGCCTCCATAGGGCCTAGAGAGGCTCTGGAGGCTGGGGGCAGCAAAAAATGTCATTTCCTGTCCAACCAGAAGTTGGGAAATGGGCCATTTCAGGCCTCCGGGGGGCCTCCGAGGGGGTGGGGAAGGCTATTTTTGCCCTCCCCAGATGCATAGAGAGCATCTGGAGCCAGGTGAGAAAGAAAAACAGGCCTATCAGGCCATTGCGTGCCAGGAGCAAGGGGGAGGGGTCACACGTGCATGCAAAAAAATTATGAGTGTGGGCATGCATGCACATGTGCATACCTCCCCTGCCCCCCCCCTCCTGGCACGTGATGGCAAAAAGGTTAGCCATCACTGTCCTATTCCATTTCAGACAAGTGACTGTCCGGTCTTTTCTTTAAAAACTCCAGTGATGAGGTACCCACTCTTTTTTACATTCATTCTTTGTGGCAGTCTCTCAACTACTGCTATCATGTCATGCCTTGTCCTTCTTTTCTCTAGACTAGCTAACCCAAATTCTGCAACCTTTCTTCATATGTTTTAGTCTCCAGACCTTTAATCATCTTAGTTGATCTTCTTTGCACTTCTTCCAAAGTCTCAACATCTTTTTTGTAATGTGGTGACAAAGACTGAAGACAGTATTCCAGATGTCGTCTTGCTAAGGCTATATTAAAGCAGTACTAATATTTTATATGGTTTTGATTCTATGCCTCTTTTTATACAACCAAAGACTATTAGCTTTTTTGGCTGCTGCTGCACAAAGCTTGGGATATATACTTCTATATCAACACTAAACAGCAAAAATTATGGCTAATGGAGTACTTTCTGCAGATTTTCAAATAAGTAAAGGCAGAAGGCAAGATTGTCTACTTTCTCTTCTATTATTTATCATTGCTTTAGAAACATTTGCAGAAAGCTTCTGCGGCAACAAACAAATTAAATAAATATTGTATAAGCTTAAATGATATGCATATAATGTAATATTAATTATTATAGAATCACACCAGACAATAAAACAGTTGATGAAAAAAAATCTAAACTTTGGAGAATTCTCTGGATATAGAATCAATATCCAAAAATAATTGCAAGATATTAATGCAAGAAGAAAATCTCTTGTGGGAAGAATCTGCCTGTCAGACAACAATGAAAAACCTTGGGCTGCATTTGACAGGTAGTAATCAAGAAATATATCAAAATAGCTATGTTAAATTATAGCAAGAAATAAAAAGAGCTTAAAAAGCAGAGAAATTTAAAGCCTATCTGGTTAGGATCAATTGTGATTAACAAAATAAATATATTACCCAATATAAATTATCTGTTTCAAAGGATGCCAAAATCAATCTCAGACAATAATCTACAAGAATTGCAAGAAAGTATTAGTAAATTTATATGTAGCTGGAAGTTATTTTTTTTTAAAAAAATACAATATTTAAAGAACAGACATGGCCTTGCTCTCTCGTATTTTAAACTGTATCACAAAGCAAGTTGCTTGTCATGATTGGGTAAAATTTCCAAATAGCAGAAGGTCAATATTGGAAGGAAATGTTTGAGTTAATGGCAACCATAAATGTTTATATATTTACATTTCTGTACAGAGATACAAAAGTTCAATGAAAGCAAGGAAAACATAAGCCCATTAATTTCCCCATTAGCTTCTCCTTCAAAGGCTTTCTATATTGGAGACAATTGTAGTAAAAAAATGTGACTATATATGCAAATATAGTCTATGCAGACTCCATGAATAAACCAAAGACAATTACTCAGTGAAGGCTGGAACGTACCATGATTGATGTACTTGCAAATTGTTGGAAAGATAACAGCAGATTTTGAAAATGAAGGAGGTACACTAAAAAAGATGACAGGATTTGAAATGCAACCAACATCATCTATAAAGGGATAGATATAAATTCCTACTAAGATATGACATAGAGCCAGAAGAAATACAAAATTGCATGATGAATTGTATGTTTTGGATGTAAAAGTTTAAAGAAACAGTGACAAAATAACTATGGGAAGAGATATAGACAAATCTATAAACATTTAATCTAAGTTACAACCTAAAAGACAACTGGTATAAAACATTTTACTGCATGTGTGGGAAATGTAAGAACACAAAACAAAGCGCAAAAGCATTGGAGAGATATAGGTAGCACCATTCAGAAAATTTTATAAATTTTTATAAATTAAATTGAACTGAAATCTCCTTTAACTTAATATAATTGCAGAATACCTTAATTAACAATACCAATATTTATTGAGATACATGTTTACAGTTACAGTATTTATTGAGATACATGTTTACACTTGTGAGGATAATTTTTGGCCAACATTGGATTAAAGATGCAATACCAATGATAATTGATTATGAACTAAAATTTGGAGAATACATTGCAATGGGCAAATTAACTGCACATATATCCACAACAGAATCTTAACTAAATTCAAGCAAGAATAGCTTCCATAATTGCAACAACATGCAGCAAAGCAAATGCAACCCTTTACATTATGATTTTTAATGGGATTTAAATGCTTATAAGCACTGCAAATAGACTAGAGTACAAATTAAAGAGCTATCTACCTTTCCAAACAACTTTTTTTCCTTTCCCTTTTAGTACCCATAAATAATAGTCTATATATTACAAAAACTACAAAACAAATTACAATTAGCCCAAACATCACGACAAATACACACACACACACAAATGAATAAACGCACCTCAAATCTTCTAAGTTGAATATGTTCAAAATCGGCAACCCACCACTCCCATGTAATTGAAATTTCAAGGATTTTCTTACCAGTTGTGTTGACAAAGTTGTGGCTGCTGCAGCATCACTGACATTAGCTGTGGTCAGGATATCTGATGCTCCCTGCCAAATTCCCACAAATAAGATCAATAGGGAAGCCAGCAGAAAGTCAGAAGTTGTTCTGTCTCCCACTACTATTTGTGGGAGACTACACAAGTCTCCCACAATGACTTGTGGTCATTCTATTTCTCTGTAAGTAAAGAAATACGTGTGCAAAGATGACCGAATGGGTCATGTGTTGTTTAGTAAATAATAATACAGTGGAAGCATAAGCAATTCTACATTGATTTACATTTTAGAAATTGTATCTAATATTGATATAAATGTTCTATTATGAAATATTTAATTCTAACCATTTTAGTGTTAATAGCTTCTAATTTCTATTCTATAAGCACCACAGTACTTAGTTGTTGTTTTTATTATATATGTGTATACTACAATGAAATAAAAAGAAGTCAAGATGTCCAATTGGAGCAAGGCAGAACAAAGTTCTCAGTTGAACCCAGATAAAGCTAATTAACCAAAACAACCAATAGTTATTAGGTGCAAGCACAGGAAACACAATATTTTGCAGGTCTTCAAATTCTCCTGAATCTTAGGCAAAGGACTATAAAGGGGTTCTGTGCATAGTTAAGAAATAATAATGATCCAAATTTAGACTTAATATTTGTGAGCATCTGAAGGTGTAATTACAGGTTAAACTAGCCCGTGATGGTCACCAATCCACAGACTTATTGATGCAACTTTTCCTATCAGGCAATGCCTGCGGGATACAACTGTCTGTGAAAATAGATCATGTGTACTTTATTACTTATACACCATTCTAAAGCTCTTTCTCTGATCTAAATCATGCATCCTTTAAAGATATACATTTGGAACTCTAAAAGCAGCCATATTAATTTTGAGTAGGGAAATAGGATGGGAAAGAAAATATCAGAATTTCTTTTTCCCACCTTTAATGGTTTCAGTTGAGCTTTCTAAGGAACTTGGAACAACGGCCATTTAATCAAATGAGTGAACAAACAGAAGCACAACCAAATGATTTCTATTCTTCCCACCTAATATGAAATTTGCATTGGCTGGTAGCCCAGAGCAAGCATATTTATTTCTGCACCTGTGACAAGTTCAAAGCAAAATCTTGTGGACTAATAGGACATGAAATAGGAACAAAATTTAAAATTTGATTTTCAAAGAAAGAGAGCACAGAAAAGTCTTTCTGTGACACGTTAGTTTTTGAAGCACTGATTTATTCATATATATACATAATTGTTAAACTATTGTTATATGGAAGAGGTAGATATTACAGAAAAGAAAGCATTGCAACTTGAAGTTTCTTTCACTCCTTTATTAATAACATAAAATTTAATATTGTTCTCCAAAAACTGAGAAATCAAAGAATGATTGTGTACATGTACTATGAACTGAAAGATAATTTAAAGACCCTCAATTACACTATTAGCAATGCTGTTTCTGTCTGTTTTTATTACTGCTCCATACACTTGCCTATGCCCAACACCATCTACTAATTAAATGGAGGAGTAGGAAGCCCAGAATGAAAAAACTCACTACAGGAATATTCAACAATTATAAAAGTTAAATTAATTTAAATAAAACTGTGGCTAATAATAATGAAATAAAGGATGTTAATCCAGAATTATAAGAGTTGCAATAATGCCATCCCATAAAAAACATCTCACCTATTACATTAAATAAGAGCTAATCTGAGGGCAATCGAATACAAAACTCCTTCTCCAATAGAATACATATTCTCCTCTCCATTTATGAACTCCTGATTTGTATTTATTTTTAGACATTATAGTTGTGTTTGTGTATGCATGAGACATTTGCTCACAAATATTTAGGGTCTCAAATTGTGCCAATTGAATTAACCAAAATTCTCCTTACAATCTGTAATGATGCTGTATCTCTGTTCCATAAATAAAAACTTTAAATAACTATACAAGCATACACACACACACACACGGGGGGGGGGAGGGAGGGGCGGGAAGAAGATTCTGAAAAGGCCTGTGGTAAGAATTTACTCATCCAAAAACATAGGTTCTGAGTTAATAATGTTTTAAACTGGCTTCAGTACATTTTCAACATCTAGATAGTATATATAAAACAAGAAAATAGGCTTCAATAAATATCCCCAAGAATTTACTTTTGTCCTTTCTAAATAATAATGGGATTCTAATTTTAAATAATTAAATTTTCTTTGAGAATATGCACTTTTTTTTAAAAAAAAAGTGAAATACTTATTCTTATTTAGATCTTTGAAAGTATTTGATGTATAAAGTGCTTGCAAATGTTATCTCATTTGTCTTCACAGCAGCATTCAGTTTGATTCTCCATTAGTTCATTCAATGATTCTCATATAAGGATTAGTCCTGTGAATCCGAGACTCAGTAGGGGGACTGTACATTTTATGCTGTAGCCTGAAAGATACTTAAAAGAAGTTATTGAATTACTAGGCAAACAGCAGTAAAAGAAGTTTGATTATTCTTTCACAAGGATATGATTGGCTACAAGATAGCTGATTAACGGTATACTATTCAATAAGTCACATACTGTGGCACTGTTTAAATGTATTTAATTCATTATGTTTTGGGTAGATTCTAAAGCTATCATTTTATTTTAAATTCAGTGAATATTTCCATTTAGACACATTTTAGAGTTTCTATAAAATTAATTTAAGCCTATTTGAGCCACTGGCTCTTTCCCAAAAGAAAATATTAATTCCCATAATGATTATAGCTATTGGCTGTGTGACCTCTTATAACAGGATAAATGTTAGCATAAGCAATAAAGACACAACTATTTCTTTAAAAGATGCTTTAGAGTTAAGATACTTGAATACAGAAAAGACTAAAGACCGAGATGTTGAATTGTCTCATCACAATCCATAATACATACTAAATGTGCATTATTTAAGCCCTAATGCAATCTTTTATTATGATGCTTTTGTAAGCCTGATGGGTTTCAGAGTCAGTTGGGATGGAGTTAAATTCATTCTCACAGAAATGCCAATAACTTTTGAAGTATCTGTCTATCCACTGTCATTGTTACAACCTAGCTAAGAAACTTTTCAAATGAAATCCTTCCATTTTGTGGAGTTCCATATCTAAACTACATATGTGAATATTCTATTTACTGTAGTCTGGTCCTTAATTTGATTATTTTGGAGAAGAATACTTCCTAATGTTTGGAGTAGTAGTGTTTTGGGAAGAAGAGAAACAAAATAGAAGAGGCTTACTTTTCTTTTACTTGTTGCTGTTCAAATGGCATAGGCTCAGTGGTGGGATTCTGCCGATTCTAAACGGTTCGGCCGAACCGTTTGTTAAATTGCTGGCTCTCCCCGCCCCTTGCCCCGCCCCTCCGCACCACTGGGCAAGGGATGGGCGAGCCAGCAATTTAACAAATGGTTTGGTGTTTTTTTATAATTTTATTGGCTTTGCAGCTGCCGCGGGGCTTCAAAGGGCCGCCCTACAGCTGATCAGTGTTAAAAGAAAACAAATGAGTAGATCGGGGCCTGCAAATATAAATGGGTAGACCCAGTGGTGGGATTCTACTTTGGTAGAACCGGTTGTTAAGTAGTTAAGCCAGTGGTTGCCAAAGTGGGCGGTACCACCCCCTGGGGGGCGGTGGGATGCCTTAGGGGGGCAGTAAGCGGCAAGGGGGGCAGCAGAGGAATGCTAGAGGCAAAAGGGGGTGACAGGGGGGCTAAGTGGCAAGGAGGGTGGCTCCCCCTTTGACCTGTGCCTCGCAGCACTTAACTCCTTGCAAGCAAACAGCAAGAAAAAAACCAGCCTCTTTCAGCTTCAGCATAGGTTAATTAGCATGATTAGATCGGCCTCTGACTCTCAGCTGATTCGTTCTCAGCTGTTTTGCACAGACTCTTTTGCAAGCTCCTGTTTTGCAAGCTCTTTGTTTGCTGCAAAGAGTGCTGGAGCAAATTTTTTTTTTCCTAGCTAAAAGGAAACTGAAAGTAAAGCAGGCTCTGCTGCAACGTGACAAAATGAGGCAGGGAGAGAGATTTCTTTTTCTTTTTCTTTCTCCTCACCAAAAAAGGCAGGTGCAAACAATGGGAAATTTAGGGCAAAAGAGGAAAGTTCAAGATTTTAAAACACAAAAGAAAAAAAAGCTCTATTTAACTAGGGAATTGTAATAATTGAGATACTTTAATTGTATATTGTGTTGAAAGCAGAATTGGTTAAGTTGTGGTTTGGAAGAATATATGGGGGAAATTATTTGGTTTATTATTATTGGTAAATATAATTAATTGATTTGTAAGAAATTGGATTGCATGGAAATAATTGGAATATTCATGTTCATATTGATTAATATACAAAAAAGATAGTTATATAACTAATTGATCTATATTAAAATGTTGAATTTGTATTAAACAACTGTATTACATAATTACATAATTAACTAATGTGAGGATGGATATAAAAATAGATGACAATGGGAAGGGCTTTAATATAGAATAGAAGGGAAAAATTGAATTTGATTAAGATTAGAGATTAGGATGAAGGGTAATATTGGTTTTTTTAAAAAAAATAGATGAGGAATAAATATGGCAAAAAGGAAATATAGAAATTGTAAATTTAATTGAAATGACTAAACACTGGTTAAATTTGTGAACCGACCAAATACTCTGTTCAAAGAAAATATATTTATGTTTGTATGTGTGTTTCTAACTATTGTTATTTATTCATATTTGTTCTTTTTTATTCTTTAAAGTTTAACAATTCATTCTTTATCTTAATATCTTTATATTTGTTTGGGGTTGGCTTTCTTCCTATTCATCTTTTTTATTGTACAGCAATCTTTCTCCTCAAACCTACCACCTCTCTCTTTTCTTTTCTTCTTACTTTCTCTTCCCCCCCTTCTTCTTCTCCCTACTTTCTCTTCCTTTTTCCTTCTCCTCCTCTTTTCCTCTGTCTCTTACCCTCACTCCTACTCTAATTTCCCTTCCCTTCCTTCATCCCTCTCTATTGCTGTATCCTTTTATGCACATGGACTACTCAGAGGGCTGAAAAAGTTATTTTTGACTGGTCCTCGCACTTTTGACCAGTCCTCGAATTTACGACTGTCCTCACATTTTATGTTTTTGCCCTATCTTGTCACCATAATGAAGAGAAGCAGTTGTGAAATGAGTGACACGGTTGTTAAGAATGCCGCAACAGGCATAAATGTGAGGATGGTCATAAGTGCGAGGACAGGTCAAAAGTGTGAGGACCAGTCAGAAATGACTTTTTTCAGCCTTCTGAGTAGTCCCTATGCACATAGCCATGCCCACCCAGTCACATGACCAGCTAGCCACGCCTACCTGGTCACATGACCACCAAGCCACACCCCCAACTAAGCCATGCCCACAGAACTGGTTGTTAAAAAAATTGAATCCCACCACTGCATAGGCTGTGGCAATCTTGGGTATGATTTCATCATAGTCCTACAGAAATAGATCTCTGCGCTTTTGGCCAAGGTTTGGAGAAATAAAGTTTTTTTCTTGCAACATTTTCCGGAGGGCGGAACATAACAAGAAATGATAATTCTGCTGACATTCCAGTAAATCTCATTCCTTAAAACCTACTTGCAGTACATTTCCTTCCCACTCCAAATTATCTTTTCTATGTTCTTCTTGTCCCATAATCTCAATTTAGTATTCTATTCCAATAATTTTTGCCTTTGAAAAATCTTCAATTCAATATTCCTTATAGTTTTTTAATTGTTTTCACTCATCTGGAATATGAAACTACTTTAAATAGGTGATTGCACAAAAGAAAATTCTTATAAATATACGCACTTGCTTCAGTGGTGGGATTGAAATAATTTAACAACCGGTTCTCTGCCCTAATGATTTCTTCCAACAACCAGCTCACCAAACTGCTCAGAAAGTTAATAACCGGTTATCCCAAAGTGGTGCAAACTGGCTGAATCTCACCACTGACTTGCTTGTTATTATTTGTTACACTCATTTGTTACATTCATAGCACATATTTTTAATATTCAAGGCATCTTTCAAGGAGATCTTCCTTTATTTTATACCTACACATAAAGCAGACTCAGCTGACACAGCAATTACATGTCCAAAGTCACCTAGGGACTTTCTAAGGCTAGGAATAATCTTGAAGCTTGGTTTATTTGGTCCTAATTCATATTCTCCTGGCATAGTTCAGAATAACATACATTTTTCTGAAATGTACTTGAAAGTTTATATTCTCATTTGTCTCATATTCATTAAATATAGTATTGATTAATCTTGAATCCGAAAAGGAGCTAGCATATTGCAATTGTTCTATCATTAGTTAATTTCTCAGTTTTCTTCCAAGCACAGTATATTCAGAATTTTGCTACAGCTTTCTGAATCTCCTGTTAATGTGTATTTTCCACACAAAATCTTATCAACAATTTACTTTAAAAATATTGCAAGTATACATAAGCACAGAGAGAAATTATGCATATATTTGAGGCATAAATTTAAAAAAGAAATAATCCCGCTTCTGATATGATTTTGAGCAACCTTATTAAATAAAAAAATCTATAAAGACAAGTACAAAATAATTCAGGTCTAAATAATGCATGACACTTAAAATTAAAGTCTTGTAAAGTAAAAAAAATATTTATCTACTAAAAAAGATCTGTCCAAAAAAAAAAAAATGAAACTAAGTCCAAAGTCAAGCTGCCATGAATTCATCTATCTAACTCAGAAAACCCTTGGACAGACTCATATAGGAATAGGGATTCTCAAAGTCTCTTGGCTCCAAATCTATTTTAAAAGTTTGACTTTAATCTATGATCAGAAAGAACCCAAAGCTCCTTTAAGGCCAGTTCATACATTCTCTTGATCTTTGCCATATATCTAACTGTTCTGTTCTTTATCAAACCATTTCCAAGGGCATCTGTTCTTCAACAATGTCATGGCCACTCAGAATAGGATAAATTTGCAATTGGGATGCAGTGAGGAATAAGAATGATAACTCTGATAATAGTTTACAGTCTTTCTTGTAGAATTAGATCTTCATTTATTCTTGAACAAAGCACCCTAGCATATTTTATTTTATTTTAATTATAAGTTACACACCATATTAAATTGATTATAATTATTATGTGTGGCTGCATACAGCCAGATATTTAGACTCATTTGGCATTTTTATCTTTCTATTCCCAAAAACCTGGGATAGGCAATATTGTTATTTTATGGTGTTAAAGATATTAGCATAAGATATAATCTGTTCCAAGTAGAACAGCCATTTGGAATTGACTGAAGGGTTTTGTCAATTGTGATGGTATTCAAGTGGTGTTTCGGGTGTTTTAGGTTTGCATCCAAAGTGCCTATTACTATTATGTTATCTTTGGTTTCTTTTACCACAGTTGTTCTACTTCTATTTGCAGGTCTTTGACTTTTGTGATTTTTCCAGTTCTTTCTATTCTATACTGCTGTTTCAAGGTATTGCAACTTTCAATATCCAGACTATTTTCTTTTTCTTATCAACAGTTATTAACTATGGGGTGATATGTGTCAGGAGTGTGTCTTTAAATTCTATAGTTCCAGAGCACACTATGTTCTTCATTTTCTATTCCTATCTATTATTATTCTATTTTATGGTCCAACTTGCAAGTTAATTCCAATGCTCCGTTGTTGCGACTTTGTCATGCAATTTTTGTAGTCATTCTATGTGATCTTCTTGCAGCAACCACTATTCCTTCAGATTCTTTGCAGAAGTGACATTTGTTGTCTTTTGCTGTCTTCTCACTTCTGGATTTATATTATTGTTCTTAAGGCTTTGTCTTGTGTAAACAGGGTTATTCCTGCTGTCTGTTCTTCAATGCTCCTGTTCTTAGCCATTGCCAATTCCTGTCATTATCTGCTTTGCCTGCTTTTTAAAAAAAATGTACCATGCCTCAGTAATACTTTGTCTTAACGTGCCTCTATTCTATTCTCCATTTAGCATTTCTTATAGGGTTAGGGTTTTAATTTATCTCAAACTACTACCACTGTCCAGCAACTCTGTCTTCCATTGTGCATCCCTTGTGTACAAAACTTTGATGTTTCCTTTTAAATGACTTCTTCTAATAAATCCATACTACATTCAAGTTGGTTTTCCTTCTCTTACAGTTTTACAATATCATGTTATCGTTTAGGAACTGAATAATTTATCAGTTAAAACAAAAAGAACTTTGGTCATCTTCCTTTCTGCTAGGTAGGAAAATGTTTTCAACTACGTTCTGTTCAGCTATATCAGTTCCCATACCAATTTGTGATATGAAAGTTCTTGGTAAGCAGGTAATTCTTCTGTGGTTGCCTGATGTTGCCCCTTTTGTTAACCAATATTTAATGTCTCCCTCTTGCAGTATGTTGTTAAACTGCTAGGATTTTGATTGGGTGAAGACCTGTCAGAGGTTTCTACCAAAAAACATGGAATTCATCTTCACCTGGTGCTGACCAATTCTTGATTTCCATGCCCTTTTATTCACCATTTATCCTAATATGATAGTTCTTTTATTTCAAATTTTTACCCACTTTGTATTTCTTCTGTTGCCCCATAGCTGCCCTCAGAACTGCACTGTTTTTTCTTTGTCAGGTGTTTGTTGGTTCACTGCACTGTCTCCATTAATCATTAATAGAAATATTTTTTTTGAAAAATATTTTTTTTATTTTTCCAAACATAAACATAAAATATATCTTTTAAGAACCAAGTCTTGATCCGGTCATAGATATGTACAGTCACTTACATTTTTTGACAAGATCCATTCAAACTTTTCCCATTACATCTTTTAAAGTTACAAATCAAAAGAAAAAATTTTTAAGATAAATTCTAGCATCTTAATTTAGGCCATACTATTATATCAAATCTTAATTCCCAAATAAACTGCACTCATTTTTATATCAAATTATAAATCAAAATTCAATCTAACTCTTTCCTAAATTTTCTCCATTACTTCTTTTAATATCAATATCAAAGCACAAGTTTAACAAATATTCTAGCCTCTTAATCTAAGTATTTACCTTACTATTTTATCACCATAAATCTTGATTTCCAATATATACAACTCTATCTTATTTTTATTTCAATTTATAAATCAAAATTCTATCTGTATTTCTTAATGTCTAGACTCATTTCATCCAATCTTTTAATCTTAAACTTTATCAATTTACACTTAATTTTCTTGAGCTTATCATCTATTACACATTTCATTTTTCACAGATTCATCTCAAAATCATTTTGCTTCATTTTAATTATCTTCCAACATATTCTTTTTCACCCTATATTAATTTGGCTATTTTCCAGTATTTTCTCTTCTGTATCTCCAACTATTATTTGGCTGATTTCCAGCATTTTTTTTTTATTTTGGCTGATTTCCAGCATATTTTATTTAGGCTGATTTCCAGCATATTTTCTTCCACATCTCCAACTCTTGTTTGGCTGATACCCAGCATGTTTTGACTGTTTTCTTTTCAGTATATTTATCTATTATTTAACTATTTCCAAATATATTCTTCCAGGGTGATTTCCAACCTGTTTCTTAATGTTGATCATTTCCAACATACATTAAATTCAATCGCAATTTGTTACTTAAGTCTGTGTATCTTGTTTTATCATCCAATAGTTCATTAATCATTCACATTTAATCATATTTACCATTCTCAACTTTGTTTACAATTTAAAATTAAAACATGTTACATCAGACATATTCTCCACTTATTCTCCCATACTCTATTAAATTTTCTTAAGTTTGTCTTATATTAATATATACTCTTATGCTTTTATAAAAATATCATTTTAACCACCTTAACATCAAATTTCTATTTTAATTACCTTCCTTTATTTTCCATCTTTATTTCTCCATAGATACATCCTGCTTATATTTAAAACTCAATTAAACATTTAAATATTTAAGCATTACATTTTAATTTTATCTATTTTATTTCTTCATTTCCTTATCTGTCCATAAGTATTCCACTTCAAAATCAGTAGATCCATGTTTAAAACTCTATATATCATTTTAATTCTATTGTGAAGTCTGTTACATGTAAAATCCATCAGTTTCCCTATTTTTGTTCCTGCGCAACACCTTTTGTTCCTGTGCAAATTAGTTTCAATTTTATTAGTTCCATTATATTTCTTCTTTCTTTATGAAGTCACCCATAGGCAGAATAGGAATCTCCAAAATCCAAAAATCCATAGTTATTTTCAAAGTAATCCAAGGTAAAAGCAAGTCAAAATAAGTCTTTTTCGGACAGAAAGCGAATTCCGCAATCCACACTTGCTTAATCACATCAATCTCTATTTTGTAGCAATTATGTAACCATCTGTTTTTCTTGCTTCGTTTAGCTTTTAAAGGTGTTAAGTCCTTATTTGTCACTTTTCTCTTTTTTTCCAAAGATCAAATCTGTTCTAATTCGGAGGCAAATTCAGTTTTCTAATTTGTTAATAGTCAATTCGTGCAAATCAATCAATACTAAAGTAAATTTCTTAATGGGTCATTTTATCCCCTATTGTTACTTTGCAAAATATTCAAGCCCCACAAATCTACAATCGCTGTTTAAGGCTAGGGGTCTTATTAGTAGAAATCCATACTCTAATGTTGTTTCTCGCCTGGGTTGGTGTCACTCACCCGGCTTCAAAGCACATTGTTCTTTCTTCTTTCCTCCTGCACAATTCTTTTCCCAGGTTGTCCCAGCTTCGTGGCAGTCGCCATGGCTGCTGCCCCCCATCGCCGACTCAGAGGGTTCCCTCCGGCCTCCGAAGAGCTTGTCTGTTCCTCTCGGCCGTCCGAGGTGCCCCTCTCCTTCCCCTGTCCCTGCGAGACAGGTTCGGCCCAAAGACCCATCGGCAGCGGCTCATCAGGCGGGGTTTCACGGAGCTCATCAGAGCCCGCTATTTCCCCAATTGCATCGCTGGGACGCCAAACCGGAAGTCCTAATAGAAATATTTCTGATTCAATTGAATTTGAACATTCTGCCTGTTGTGTGCAATTTGACCTCTGCAGCTTCTGATTTTTCTTGGCCATGACTACTATTTTCTGCTTTATTATTTCCAGTATTTTCTTGATCTTCCTTGTCTCTAGGTGATATTTCTTGATCATATATTCTTTGGTCTACTTGTTCCTCATCTTCTTTTCTTTCATCTGTTCTAGGTTGCTTGCATCTGATTTTAATATACTGATCTTATTTTTCAATTTGTCTTCCATTTTGGTGATGCAGTCTTTGGCTTTTTCTATTTGTTCATTATGCATCCAAGATAATTATTACTATTACAATTATTAATACCGCAATTAATGTTAATTAATAATAATTAATTATATTAAAATCCATTAATTCACATATCTCCTATCCCCAAGTTAGCACAATTGTTTTTCACCTAGAAAAAGAAACAAAAATGAAACACAGAATTATGACATTGATATGCAAATATAGCATTTCAGAGTGGCGTGTGTTACGTACATCAATTGTGACAAGAAGAGTTAGATATCTAACAAGGACACTACTTGAATTATGATAAACATAGTTAGGAAGAATTTACTAAAGATTTTTTTTTTTAAAGAAGTGTTTTGTTGTAGACACTTATTTTGAAGGACTCCCACAGTTACTCCAATTATGATCACTCCCAGACTATTAAGAAGCCTTTTCATAATGCATAAGCAAACAGCTCTTTAGGAAATACCTTTTTGTAAACCATAATAATAAATCTTTTTTGTACATAATTAAAATCTCTTAGAATACATTCAATGTCATAAATGAAAATACACGTCTCTATTTGGCAAACAACAAAACCATCCTTAGAAACAACATAGTTGTACCATTTCTGCTTGAGAAAAAAATGTACAGAACATGTTGTGTGTCTTCCTGAATACATTTAGAACTCGATATGTAGCATTGCCCTGTTGGAAATATGGGCAATTTATAAGTGTCATATGTATGTACGTCAGTGGTGGGTCGCTACCAGTTCACGCTGGATCAGGCGAACCGGTAGTGGAGGTAGGAGGCTCTGCCCACCCACCCCAGATGCTTCTACATATGCGCAGAAGCATTGCATGTGCACAAGCGCACATGCACCCATGAGCAAACTGGTAGTTACGGGTTTTGAAACCTGAGCCGATGTACGTGCTTACATTCATACATATATACATACATGCATATTTCTGACTTTGTGGGCAGGCCTTTGTTTAGTTCCCAACTTTGGCATAATACCTACAAATTTGTTTGGAATTGATATACTTCTCTGGTGTGTAATGATAACTGAATTTGGTAGTGTAGGACAATTTGGTTATTTCATCTATCTAATTTATCTAATTTACCCATTAGTATTTCTTGCAATATGAACAAAGATTAGCTGCCCTTGTCACATAGAAGCCCCTACCCTGAGGTCCTTGCCACCCCTTTCTTGAATTCACTCTACCTAATTTACCTATTAAGAAACATAACTAGTTTATCCCACTTCTCCATTAAATTACTGATCTGATTAAGCCATTTAAATATCTTAATGTTCCATGAGGAACATTTACTCTTGATCATTTTATGAACAAATGCTTGCTATTTCATCTGCATCCTAATTACAACTTGTAGGTTTTCAGGGACATATCCATAGGTTCTTTCATCTGGTAAATGGTAGGAATAAATACACTAAAACATTTCATTATATAATTATTTTATCTCTATATAATTAATCATAATTATCTATCTAAATATAATTACCATAAATCATTAATCAATATATATTGAGCTTCAGGAGCTGAAAGAGACATATTCATACATTATGATCCACAAGAACATTTTCCTATATGGAAGTTAGTCTAAGCAGGAATAACTTTCCAAAGTTTTCAGTATATATAGTTGAAAATGGATTTGAATCTTAGTCTTCTATTTTTTTTTTTTTGCTTTTCATTTGACACATCCTTTCACAACATTCCCATTCTTTTTTTTTTATTGAAAAAGTTTTCAAATACAAATTTTTCCCCCTTTTTTCCCCTCTCCCTCCCCCTCCCTAACCCCCCTCCCCACCCATCCCCCCCTGTGACTTCTTCATAACAAAAAAAAAACCTAATTCATAACAGATTACTTACTCCCTCCTCTAGATATTGACCTTTACTTACTAAAAATATTATTAATATTATAACATCCCCCTTTATCCATACATTTCAGAAAAGAGAAAAGAAAGGGAAAAAAAAAGACATTATACTATGACATTATAGAATAACTTCTCCACTTTAAAACTATACGATAAGTCCTACTTTAACATTTAATCTTCTATATATATTACTATAACATTTCAAAGCGGCCTTCCCCATAAAATCTAGTTTAACATTTATTCCACTCTATCCATTTCCTCCACTCCCCTAAATATATCACTTAAAAATCCCTTTTCTTAGACTAATCAATCTACTAACTAGCTTATTCACCCACTATCATGCAAAATTACCATACACAACATTTCTTAATATCTTTGATTCACTGCCCACACTACTTAAAAATATATGTCTATATTTTCCATTATATCTAAATAAAAAAAAAGAAAAGACAATGACTTTAAATTTATAATCCATATAGTATCTTCTTTGAGGTCTTTCCACTGGATTGGTAGAACCAACATCCATAATCGGGTAACATAGCTTGCTGGTGCAACAGTTTATTCAGGATCTTCAATCATATCTGCCCCCATCAGTAGTAAATATCTTCTTATATATATAAAAGTAAAAACAACCACCCGAGTGACATTATAATTATATTCCATATAGTAATAATTGTGGGTTTCATCAGGATTATTAATTCCCATCATTGTAGTGGGTAACAACCCGATCTTCTGCATGCCCCAGCATAATTCTCTTGCCTTGTGATTCAAGATAATATAATATGTTTATCAACACAAAAAGAAATTCCAAAATGGATAATTCAAATCCATCAGTTTAAGGCTCGTTTCACGTCCCCAGATTACGGCCATGCAGAGATCTGCCACAATCCTCAGGATGATATTAACCAATACGTCGCCTCTTCTGTGTTTACACATAATCATTCATATTTTAAAGTCACTGGCTTCACTGTTGCCTGATTTAGAAATTTCTATTTTTATGCCACCTATTTCTTTTTTTCTTTTCTTTTTGTGGGTTTGGTTTCCATCCTGGTTTCCTTTCTACAAATTGTGTATCATCTGGTCGGTTTTTATTCTGCTTTGTAGATTGGTCTTGTTGGTTTTGTTTTTGTATCTCATGTTTCTTTTTTATCCCTTGTATATCCCCTAATTGGTTTCCATGCTTATCCTTGCCTTGATAAGTCATCACATTAAGGTTAGATGCCACTTCTCTCAAATTTGTAGATAGTCCAGCTGGGGTATCCAATAAATCCAAAGGCAATTCATCTGGTACAGTCTCTGTAATTCGATATTTTACCTTTATTTCCAGCTCCTTCTGCTTATCCTGTATTATACCTGAAGATGTTAAGTTCATTTTCAACCTATTTTGATAAAATTCTTCCGCTCTTTCAACAGTATTTAGCTGATATCTTTCTCCTTGGTATCTAAATATAATACCAACTGGGGCGTCCCACCTGAATGGGATATTTCTCTTTTTTAACTCATTCACCAGAAAACCAAATTTCTTCCTTTCCATCAATATCTTAGGTGGGAGTTCCTTGTAAATCCAAATCTTTCTTCCATACAATTGCAAATTAGAATTGAAGGAATTTTGCACGATATTATTCCTAATTTCTTTATCTGTAAAATAAATCACCACATCTCTAGGCAATTGCCTTTGCTTGGCAATCCAGGAGTTGATTCGATAAACTCTGTCAATCCTACAAAACACTTCATCAGGTTGAACCTTTAGAATCCCAGCTAGAAATTCAGAAGATATTTTCCTTAAATCATCTCTATTATTTTCCTGCAAACCTCTTAATCTTATCGCATATTCTGTGAAATTATATTGTACCATTAAAATCTCTTTTTCAATCTTCTGTTGCAGATTTTCTGCATTACCATACTTTTGATCAGCATCCATTTTAGGTTTTTCTTCTAAGCTATTATCCTGAATGTTTGTCAAATCATTTTCAATTTTTTGAATTCTATTGTCCAATTTATGAATTTTGGACTTGAATTTTGGACTTGAATTTTGGACTTGAATTTCTTCCATTTTAGACTCTAGTACATTAGTATTTGTGTCCAACTGTATCATAAATTCTGTAAAGCCATTAGCCACTTTTGAGAATTTTTTCTCCAAAGAATCAAACTTAGATTTCACCAATTCTTTAATTTCCTGCTTAAATTTTTCAAGTTGCTGATTCACAATCTCCTCCCTTCTTTCAATCTCCTCTATAAAAAATTCTATTATATTAAAATCAGGTTTCTGAGACTGAAGAGTTAAGACTTGTTCCTTTAAGTTGTTGGTGGGGGAATCCCCCCCCCTTCTTGTTTATCTGACTTTATGAGTCTCAGTGCCATGTTTCCGCCCAGGCAGGCTTTGTTAAAAAAAAAGCAAGAAAAAAAAAAAGGGACTTCTTTCCAATCAACAACAATATCAAGTCTCCAAGGGAAGAAAAAGAGAAAAAGACACAGGAGCGAAGTTTTGTCTACAAATGTAGCCAGTGGTATTTATTCCACTACATTGTAGTAATAGAAAACGGAAGGACTTTCCCTTTCAGTCTCTTCTCCAGCCGACGCCATTTTAAAAGGCTTTTTTTCCTCTTTCTTTTCCTCCTCTCTCTTAAGTAATTTTTTTAAAAAATCAGTAAAATACTTGCGGTTCAATATTACAGGTCCAGCTCACATTTTCTTTGAGTAGTTTGTTAAATTTGCAGGCTTGCTTTTGACGCCTGGCTCTGCATCAGCAGAGGTCTCCCAAAGCCCGGAGCAGCGGCTGGGGATACGGGGCATCTCATCCGCTCCGTCCCAAAAGTAAAGGAAAAACTTTTGGGACTCCGCAGAGAGTTCTACCCACGCCTGCCGGCTCTATCTCCGTTTCCTCATGGAAACGGAGTTTTTTCGAGCCGCCATTCCGTTGTGAAGGCGGCTCTGACAGGCGATGGAAGCTGACGATCCCAAAGGAACGTCTGGCAGCGACAAACAGCAAACCGGAAGTCCACAACATTCCCATTCTAATAATGTTTTGTAACTCTTCCATGGCCTAGTTTCTTTTCTATATAGAATTTACATTTTTCATTGCCAGATTTTTATAGATTTTCTCATTTTAATGGAAACTGAAATTTTCATGGGCATGCCTCACACTACTAACATTTTTAATATACTATTTATTTTTCAAAATTATATGACCTCATATCACAGATATTATTCTGAGCGTACAATAAAACAGTCGGGTAATAATAAAGCAATATAATACCATACTTAAAATAATTTAAAACAATTTAAAAACAAACATAGATGAGGCTGTACTTCTGTCAGGAAATTTAAATAAAGTGTTATTGGGGTCAGTGCTATTCATCTATCTATGTATTGCACATTTTCTGAAAACTGCTTTGTGTATAGATTTAGGAGATGCATGCAACTTGTAATCATCATCATCGTCTTACATTAATTCCTCCTTTAACCTTAAGTATTAAATATTTAAAATAAATAATCAATAAGAATAAATTTACAACTGAACTCTGAAGATCAGTATTATGTTTGCTTTATAAAAATACTTTTATCGATACATTTTTCACGTACTTGCCAATAAGAAAAAATTTACATGAAATTTCCACCAAGAATTTTACTTTCTACTATATAGAGTAGCAATTGTATTAAATTATATTTGTTCATATATTTTTGGAAAGTTTTTTTAAAATGTTATTTCATTATTCACTATATAATGTTCAGTATTTACAAATCCTTTCTTAATAGGGTTTTTTAAAGAAAAAATGCTCCATTTTATTTATTTTTAAATAAATATTTTATAAAAAATTACTATTATTATTTATTAAAACTGATGTATTGTATTTGTATGTCCCTATATAACTTTTATATATGCTAAACATTACAAGCCCATCATTAGCATAGATAATATTAAAATTAACACATCATGCATTTATTGTTTCAGTTTAGAAATTTATATCTTCTTAGCATCACTTGTACCGACTAACTCGGTACTTTAACTCTTTAATTCTTAACTCTTTTCACTTGTTGTTGTATTTTTAGTGCATTAAATTTTCATAAAACTTTGTTGGCAGCTTTTTTGTAATTTCATATGTTCATCATTAAGTATGTCTCCATGCTGGTATTACCATGTTAGGATGAATGGAACAGATTGAGATACCATAATGGAAAGAAAAAAAAAATAATTGGAGTAATTCGAAATTACTCTTTCTGAAACACATTGATATTATTTTCATCTAGTGGGCATGCATGCATATATGTATGTGTGTGTAGTTACAGTAGCCAGTTATCCAGAATGTGATAATTTATATTTGAGCCTATATCTTCTTTTTCTTGCAATCTCAACATTTTTTGAAGTATTACAAAATAGCATTACAATACAGCCTACAGGAAATTCACAGTGATAATACAAACACCTCATATTGTATATCTTTTTGAAAAGTATTGCTTAGGGAGAAAGTGCTAGCAACATACTGTACTTCAAATTATTTCTATGCTGGTGAGTTTTTTATTCAACTAACCTATTCTTTGTTGATTTTTTTTACTATGCCTAGAGAAAATATGCTTGCAAAACAATGAAAATGTAAACTCAATATATTACTTTATTATAGATTCCCATGAAGATGACAATGATTCATTTATAAGATATATATTCCACCTTCCTGCTTACAAGTACTGCTCAGAGACTGAATAGAATAATTTTAGAACAATATAATTAAAACATAACTGAAAACATAATTTAAAGTGCATTAAAATACACCATAAAACATCAATAGCAACAAAAGTTTACGTGTCCAACTTCACCAGTCAAAACCCACTATCATATTTATTTATTTATTTATTTATTTTTCATATTTGTATACCGCCCTACTCCCGAAGGACTCAGGGCGGTGAACAGCCATAATAAATACAAATACATATAGAAGTTAAAAACTATTAAAAAACAGATTAAGTAATTTAGGCTCAAAGATTAAAAACATCCAAATTTATCTAAAGAGGTTTAAAACCCAATTTAAAAGCCAGTTTAAAAGCCAATTAAAAAGGGAGAGTTAGGCCAGACCAGCTTGTTGGAATAGAAATGTTTTCAGGGCACGGCGGAATATGCGTAAATCTTGGATGTTTCGTAACTCCGGGGGAAGCCCGTTCCAGATGGTAGGTGCCCCCACAGAAAAGGCTCTCCCCCTTTGAAAGGCCCAAAGCATAAAAATGCTTTACATGCTGCAAGTACAATAATAGCCATCAAGAATGACCCTTCTCATATTTTTTAACACATGTATCTTTAATAGTAGTATGTTTTTTTAAAATCAGACTCTCTTCATGATCATTATACACAAGAAGATTTTAAAAGGACCAAACATGTTAGATTTCAAAGGTCATAAAAATATTTATTTATGTATGTATTTAATTTATATCCAGCCTTTTCTATTTTTACAAACATTTCAAGGTGGAGAAGATATCTAAGTATCCCTTTATTGACCTATTTTCTTCACAAGAAAAAGCCCAGTGAGCTGAGTTGAGCTGAGTGAGAATGACTGGCCCAAAGTCACCCAGATGGCTTTTATGGCTAAAGTGGGATTAGAACTCATTTTATCCTTGTTTCTAGCCTGATGTCTTAACCACTAGACCAAACTGGCTCTTTTTTTATTGATTTTTATTTTATTTGTTTTGCTAGATTTAGACAATCAATGTGATTGTTCAATTACTTCTGGCTAGCTGATGCTTATGAACCCTGTTCAAATGCAGACCTACATAAATCATATCTAATAAATGGCTGGTTGGGGAAGGACACATTATGGTTAGACACATCTCAGTCTTTGATCCACATTCTTCAACCTCTTTCTGTTCTTGCTTGAGCCAATGGCATAGCTTCTGGTCATAGGTTATGTGATCCTTTCTTGTCACATAATAGATGGGAGCAGTGGTGGGATTCAGCCAATTTGCATCAGTTCAGGAGAACCGGTAGCTAATTTTCATGTAGTTTGGCAAATCAGCCGAATTGACATGCCTGGCACTGCCTCACCCCTCCCCTTCCAGCCACTCCTTACCTCTCCCGGCCTCTTCCAAGCCCATTTTGGCATCTCAGTGCTATTCTAACTGTCCCCTCCCCGTGCCCCCTCCAAGTAAGTGATGTCTGCGCAGGCAAAAGGCAGATCTAACACAGCTGAAGAAGGGGCTGGAGCTACTAAACAGGCAACCAAGATAAGTGCCTGAAGGACCCCATCTTGTCACCAGGAGTCCAGGTGCCTTAGCAGGTGATGAGTGAGGCCTCAGCTGGGCTCCTCAGCAGATGGCAGGCTTCACAGGGGGATGATCTAGTGCCTGGATCCAGTTCTTCCCTAAGGAGGCTGGGGGTGTCATTGGAGCTCCTGCGAGGAGGAGCTGAGGCCCAGTCCCTTGCAGCTCCATGATCCATGAGCTACTGATGGTGCTGCGCAGCTATCCAGGCAGCCTCTTTGTGGGTGAGAACCATCCAAAGCTTTCTCCTCCACATTCCCCCTACAGGTATCCCTGGAGTCGCCCTCGTTCCTGCACCCCAGGGAGGCCGTGCAACACGAGGTGTACATCAACATGAGTGACGTTGGCCATGACCACCCAGTCACATGATCATCCAGCCATGTCTACTAAGCTAGTCATTAGGGCAGAAAACCAGTTGTTAAATTATTTGAATTCCACCACTGGAAGGGAGCCTCATAGCCTGAATATTTTTCTCATATATAAAGTTAGCATAATAACAGTGGTAGAATTTTTCAATCATATCTCATTCTCAGAAAGTCCCTGGACAAGTTCTTTTCAGTTTTCTTGGCAAGGCTTTTCAGAAGTGGTTTGCCATTATCTCTTTCCTAGGATTGAAAGAAAGTGACTAGTCACAGTTAAGATAATACCAGAACACACAGTCTCACAGTCTTAATAACTACATCAGACTAGCTGTTTCTTAGCAGTAGTAATAGAAAGTCCTTTGAGTTTTGAGCCATATAGCCATAAAAGTAGCTTTGCTTCTTTCTGATAATATGACAATACACACACACACACACACACTGTATAATACATTCTTGATGTAATGTGGCTAACAATGATTCATGGTGAGAATTAGTGCAGCATCAGCAAATCATAATTTGAAAGCATTTAGTGTAATATTGTTGTTCAATATGTTTCTCATGAGGAAATAATAGCTAGTTGAACAATATTTATAGCATGCTCAAAATGAGTGGTGGATAATACAAAAAAATTAAAGAAGCAAAAGTTTGATAATCAACAGTATCCAAACTTCTCTGATACTGCATGCACCAAAAAAATGATCACTGTGGTCAAAGATTAATTAAAATAATAAACATTTTATCTTCTTGCAGATTGCAAGAAATCCAGGGCAAAACGGACTTTAGCTAGCAGATGAGGATTCTCAACACAGATCTATTTCTATTGAGCACTAATAAATTGCAATAATGGTGCCATAATACAGTATATACATTAAAAGTGCATCAAATTGTATTTAGATAATGAGGGCAGCATGAAACAGAACACACTGATTTTTTCATTCAGAATGGTTCCATAAAATAGGGTCATATCCAAAGAAGCGGAAAGTACTTATTCCTTAAGACAAAGCCTGATTTTTTTCCCCATTCAAGATCATTGCCACCAAGTTTTTTTTTAATTTGATTTATATGCCGCCTTTCTCCGGAGACTCAGGGCGGTTTACAATGCGTTAAGCAATAGCCTTCATACTTTTTGTATATTTATACAAAGTCAGCTTATTGCCCCCACAAACTGGGTCCTCAATTTACCCACCTTAGAAAGGATGGAAGGCTGAGTCAACCTTGAGCCTTGGAGAGATTCGAACCAGCAGTAATTGCAGGCAGCTGGGTTAATAACAGGGTGCTTTAGACCACTGTACTACCAAGGCTCTATGTTTGATGTTATATGGCCAAGTCTTCGGAGATGTACTAGCTAGCTCATCTGGTCTAGTGATATATTTATTTTATGAAAAAGTAATCCTTATATGAAAACTTCCTTTTGATTAAAACGGTTTAGCATATCTCTTTAAAAGTTGATGAGATTTTCTCCACTAAACAGAATAAAATGTTGCAGGTTGTATCACAATTCATAGGAAAACCAATTACAGATTTGTAGGAATATTTTATTAAGTAAGTTTTTTTCTTTTCTTTCTTCTTTCTTTCTTTTTCTTCTGAATGTCACTTTTGAATTGTTCTCAGCAATAAATTAATAGATTATAAAATTCATTTGGATGGCTAGACATTTTCTCTATTAGAAGGTATAGTAGCTTTTACTTGAAATATAACTTGCAATATAACAGCCTGTGTTCACTATGACTTCCCTTGTTTCATATGGGACACAATTCTGCATGCCTCAAATAAATTCACTCTTTAGAACTGCCAAAGTGACTGCATTAAAATGGGCTCTTGAGAAGGCGTAATATCTATAGTGGTTATGTTACTTTGCAACTATCATAAAGTAATACCTTGAAGTTTCTGTTCTGGATTGATATTACAGGTTTGGATCATTCTGCATTCCCAATCTACTGCTTAATACTCTTCCTAGAGTTATGTAAACCAAAACTGAACAATTATTTAGGTGATTGTTCACAAGTGTGCTCATAACATTTCTGCAACACTTAAATCTGTACCTTCTGGTAACATTAGTAGGAAAAGCTTCATGATAGCCAGACATTAGCTTCTAATGTCTGAGAAAGAAAGTTTAATCATAGACTGCTTTGTGTTCTGATATGTACTCTATAGATCACCACTGAACAAAAGAAATCTATAGCAGCATTCAGGGATAATAATTATAATAATAATCCACCAGTAAAGCAATACCTTGATACATTGTAGAGCTTGTGTTGTTTGAGGTGGATGAAACCTATGCCAAAGATTCAACCACATCAGATAGGTTTCATCAGAACCAGTCAAAGAGTGTCTCCTATAAACATTATGGTGAGACATCATTAATGAAAACTTATATTGTCAATATCTGCTAGTTTATCCCAGCTGTTCTATATGGATGATATGAAGCAGTATAGAAAAAAAAACATCTACATCTACAATGCTAAACATTGTCTGAATGTATAGCCAAATTATTGCAATGGAGCTTGGCTGCATAAATGCCATAAACAAGGGGGAAATAGTAAAAACTAAAGGAATCAAGGTGCCCAATGAAAATAACATCAAGCGTCCGAATGAAGAAAATTGTGTCAATTACCTAGGTATCTTTCAGGCTGACAACAACAAGCACACTCAAGTCCAGGTTAGTAGTGAATACTTTTTTTAAGATGAAAAAAAAAATCTTAAAGTCAGTGGTAGAAAAATCATCAAGGCAATTAACATCTTGACAATTCCAGTCATTACTTATATAGTTATACAGTTATACATAATAGTGGATTGATATAAAGCTGAACTTTAATAGGAATACCAGAAAAATAAAGAAAATAAATCATGCCCCTTATCCAATTCAGAGTTGAGAGACTCTATATATCAAGGACATAAAAGGGCATGGAATGTTGTAAGTGCTCCAGCAGCTGAAGAAGAAAAAAGGTTATTGGAAGAATATTTGAAGGAAACTGAAGAAGACACAAGGAAGCAAGTGTGCTAGGAAGGCTTCAGGGGTGGGTTCTATTTACCTTTACTACTGGTTTGCAATGGGGCCACGAGCACGCTCTTCTTCACATGCGCAGAAGTGTTTTGATGATGTCGGGTGAAGCCTCCCACTGGGTTTATTACTGGTTCTACAGAAACGATGCGAACCGGGGGCAACCCACCACTGGAAGGCTTGCTGACTACTGCAGAGACTAATGTGGTCTACAAGAAAGACCAAATAAAGAATAGAAAAGAGACATGGGAAGGCAAAATATTACATAGCCAGTACATTAAAAATAGCAAGTAAAGCAGATAACAAGATCTGGCAATGGCTAAAAGCAGGAAAAAGACAGCTACAGAAGACCAAGTCTTAAAAATAAATGCATACGAAGTCATAATTGAGAAGACAATAAATGTTCCTTCTAAAAAGAAACTGAAGAAACAGTAGACGAGCTATTTAGCTGCTGCAAGAAAAATGCACATGCTGACTACAACAACAGCAATGCAAAGTGGCAAAAATGTAATAGGCAAAAATGGCAATAGTACCTATTTAATACTATTAAATAAGAACATATGCATATGGGCTTTGGGAAGAGCTCTATATGTGGACAAAATGCCAACTCTAGCATACATTTCTGGCTGACTGTGCAACCAACCATGATAAAACAGATTTTATTAATGTGACTGGCGTATAAATTTAAAATTGAAGCACATATTTTGTAGGTTGCAATTTGAGCAAAAAGCCCAGTCTAATTATTGTAAAATATAATACAGTGTAAGACCCAGTTCTACATTTGGGAACTTTAAATGGAAATCAAAACAAAAATAAAACATTTTTTTTTTCAATTCAGAATCATAGCCAACACAGGGAATTCACTATTCCTTCAGTGAAAAAATTCAGGGATTTTGTTTGTTCATTTTTTAATTGTTTTACATTATTTTTGCTTTTTTGAAGAAACAAGAGTTATGTATTTAAATGCTTACAATTTTTCTTTAAACTATTATACCATATTCTATATACTTGGGCCTCTGCTTTTTAAAATGTTTTTCTTTTGCTTTCTTTTTATCCAATCCATACCATTTATCTTTGATCAATAGAAATATCAATCTGCACTTTTGTCTGCAGATACATAGATCTATACATAGATGATGAATAATTAGTGCAATATGAAATCTTAATTATATTTGTGGAAGATAAAAAGATTGAGATGCAATGTTAAATAATAAATATACAGTTGGTCAGGCAACTTAAAAATCTGAAGTTACTTTACATTAAGAATGTCATATTATCACACAGAATATAATATTCTTCACATTTGGAAGATGGTATCAACTTTGAACCAAATCTAGCAGCAGCCATTTTTCTGTTCCTCAGTTGCCACACAGAGGGGGAAGAGAGGAACGAGGTTGGAATTCCTTACTAGACACAACAGATATCTTTCTCATGAGAAACAAGGTCATCTCTACTGGCAATGGATAAGGTTGGGGAAGGAGTGCCTGGAGAACCTGCAAATTAACCTAATTGGCTAACATGACACTTGGGGGATGGGGTTATTTCCTATTTTAATTATCCTGAAACAGCGGGAAAGATTTAAAAGGTCTTTGAAGCTGTGCCGATATGATTTACTCAATAAAGAAGACCTTTGAGGAGAATCTCAGTCTCAGAGTTCTGATTTGCTTGGGTTCATTAGTCGGAACCTTGACAGATGGATGGTTTGCTCAAGTTTATATAAAGGAAAATTAAAATTCTTTTAGAGATTTAGTAAACAGCTCTGCAAAATATATACTGCAACAAGAAATATGATTCAGAAATATATTTTTGCTTAGTTTTTAGATTAGGTAATGATCTGATGGCTACCCAATTTTTATTTGATTCTTACTTATGGAAAGTATTCTAAGCTGAAATTTTCATTTTGTGAAAAAAGGTTCCTTAAATCCATTGCAACAAGAATGCCTTTTTCTCAGTTTCATACCAGAATTGTAGTCAATAAGATAATTTTCTTGCACCTGAATCTTTAGTTGAAACATTAATAAATAAGCCAGCAACTCCCTCTAGGCCCAGCCCATCTCACAAAGTTGTTATTGTTGTTATTGTGCAGGAGCCCTCAAGCAGTCGCATTCATGGCAAACCATTTTATACCAAATTTATATTTTGCTGATAATGCTGATACTAGTGTCCCTTTATTTCTTTATCAGCAAAATATAAATTTTATACATACATACATACATACATACATACATACATACATACATACATATATATATATATATATATATATATATATATATATATATATGCAAGTCTTTGCATATTTGGGTCTTTTCCCGTGTAAGATTAAGAGTAACTTGGCGATGTTTCGACAAGGTCCCACTCGTCATCTTCAGGCTGGTGTCTTTGGCTTCGTGCTTGTGCGAGCAAAGAGTGATCGGAAATGCCGTCACTCTATAAATACTGGTGGGGAGGTGGGGAGTGCTGGCTTTGTTGTTGTAAGCGGGTTGGTTGGTTGTTTTGTTACATCTTGATTAGTTGATGGAGTTGATGTTTGCAGATTAGTTGGCTGTTTCGTAACATCCTGTGTGGGCAAGGTCCTGGCTGTGTGCCCATTAGTCTTTTGTATTATAACGAACTGGGTAATGGGTTGTGTGGTAGCATCCTGAGCTCTAGTGTTGTGACATCTTGAGGTCTGTCATGTATTGTCTTGAGCAGATGACTGTGATGCAACATCCCAGGCTTTGGTTTAGCTTCGAGTCTGAGATCTTGTTATGTGCTCATGGCATGTGTTAGTTTGCCCTGTGTGGGGATTGGAGTGGAGGCCAGCAGCTGGCAATACTGCTGTGGTCCGGCCCCTGGACGGTGGCTTCATCTATGGGCTGGGACTGGGTCTGAATCTGGATAACACATGACGCTACCACCTATCATCCTCACCAGAGCTCAGGATGAAACAGCTGACTAATCTGCAAACATCAACTCCATCAACTAATCAAGATGTAACAACACTTACAACAACAAAGCCAGCACTCCACATCTCTCCACGAGTATTTATAGAGGGACGGCATCTCCAATCACGCTTTGTTCGCACAAGCATGAAGCCGAAGACACCAGCCTAAAGATGACGAGTGGGACCTCATCGAAATGTCACCAAGACACTCTCAATCTTACATGGGAAAAGACTCAAATACGCCAAGACTTGCATACCTGTACCCGTGAAAACCTAGGAAAACAAACATATATATATATATATATATATATATATATATATATATATATATATATATATATATATATATATATATATATATATATATATATATATATATATATATATATATATATATATATATATATATACCCACACACCCACACACTATATATATAGACACACATATAGTATATAGTGTGTGTGTATATATATATATATATTTATTTCTTTTAATTCATAGGTATAAATGTGCGATATTTTTGCAATCAGGGTTTTTTTTCCCTATGTTGAAAGATGTTAAAATGGCCATGGTGGGATGAAATCTCTATTCATCGCTTTCAGGCCTGTCAGACATTTTATGTTGTTTCTTCTGAGACTTATGGGAGACTGGGATAGCACTATTTCGGCCTTCTTGGACCTCTTCAGCCAGACACACCCATATTTTATGACTCCTCCCTGTAGAGGTCAAATATTTATTTCTTTTAATTCATAGGTATAAATGTGCGATATTTTTGCAATCAGGGTTTTTTTCCTATGTTGAAAGATGTTAAAATGGCCATGGTGGGATGAAATTTCTATTCATCGCTTTCAGGCCTGTCAGACATTTTATGTTGTTTCTTCTGAGACTTATGGGAGACTGGGATAGCACTATTTCGGCCTTCTTGGACCTCTTCAGCCAGACACACCCATATTTTATGACTCCTCCCTGTAGAGGTCAAATATTTATTTCTTTTAATTCATAGGTATAAATGTGCGATATTTTTGCAATCAGGGTTTTTTCCTATGTTGAAAGATGTTAAAATGGCCATGGTGGGATGAAATCTCTATTCATCGCTTTCAGGCCTGTCAGACATTTTATGTTGTTTCTTCTGAGACTTATGGGAGACTGGGATAGCACTATTTCGGCCTTCTTGGACCTCTTCAGCCAGAGACACACCCATATTTTATGACTCCTCCCTGTAGAGGTCAAATATTTATTTCTTTTAATTCATAGGTATAAATGTGCGATATTTTTGCAATCAGGGTTTTTTCCTATGTTGAAAGATGTTAAAATGGCCATGGTGGGATGAAATCTCTATTCATCGCTTTCAGGCCTGTCAGACATTTTATGTTGTTTCTTCTGAGACTTATGGGAGACTGGGATAGCACTATTTCGGCCTTCTTGGACCTCTTCAGCCAGACACACCCATATTTTATGACTCCTCCCTGTAGAGGTCAAATATTTATTTCTTTTAATTCATAGGTATAAATGTGCGATATTTTTGCAATCAGGGTTTTTTTCCTATGTTGAAAGATGTTAAAATGGCCATGGTGGGATGAAATTTCTATTCATCGCTTTCAGGCCTGTCAGACATTTTATGTTGTTTCTTCTGAGACTTATGGGAGACTGGGATAGCACTATTTCGGCCTTCTTGGACCTCTTCAGCCAGACACACCCATATTTTATGACTCCTCCCTGTAGAGGTCAAATATTTATTTCTTTTAATTCATAGGTATAAATATGCGATATTTTTGCAATCAGGGTTTTTTCCTATGTTGAAAGATGTTAAAATGGCCATGGTGGGATGAAAACTCTATTCATCGCTTTCAGGCCTGTCAGACATTTTATGTTGTTTCTTCTGAGACTTATGGGAGACTGGGATAGCACTATTTCGGCCTTCTTGGACCTCTTCAGCCAGACACACCCATATTTTATGACTCCTCCCTGTAGAGGTCAAATATTTATTTCTTTTAATTCATAGGTATAAATGTGCGATATTTTTGCAATCAGGGTTTTTTTCCTATGTTGAAAGATGTTAAAATGGCCATGGTGGGATGAAATTTCTATTCATCGCTTTCAGGCCTGTCAGACATTTTATGTTGTTTCTTCTGAGACTTATGGGAGACTGGGATAGCACTATTTCGGCCTTCTTGGACCTCTTCAGCCAGACACACCCATATTTTATGACTCCTCCCTGTAGAGGTCAAATATTTATTTCTTTTAATTCATAGGTATAAATGTGCGATATTTTTGCAATCAGGGTTTTTTCCTATGTTGAAAGATGTTAAAATGGCCATGGTGGGATGAAATCTCTATTCATCGCTTTCAGGCCTGTCAGACATTTTATGTTGTTTCTTCTGAGACTTATGGGAGACTGGGATAGCACTATTTCGGCCTTCTTGGACCTCTTCAGCCAGACACACCCATATTTTATGACTCCTCCCTGTAGAGGTCAAATATTTATTTCTTTTAATTCATAGGTATAAATGTGCGATATTTTTGCAATCAGGGTTTTTTTCCTATGTTGAAAGATGTTAAAATGGCCATGGTGGGATGAAATCTCTATTCATCGCTTTCAGGCCTGTCAGACATTTTATGTTGTTTCTTCTGAGACTTATGGGAGACTGGGATAGCACTATTTCGGCCTTCTTGGACCTCTTCAGCCAGACACACCCATATTTTATGACTCCTCCCTGTAGAGGTCAAATATTTATTTCTTTTAATTCATAGGTATAAATGTGCGATATTTTTGCAATCAGGAAAAAACCCTGATTGCAAAAATATCGCATATATATATATATATATATATATATATATATATATATGTTTTCTCAGGTTTTCGCGGGTGTTTGTATGTAGGTCTTTGGTTATTCGGGTCTTCTCCCACGTAAAATTGGAAGTGTCTTGGCGACGTTTCGACGAAGTCTCATTCGTCATCTTCAGGCTGGTGTTCTCGGCTTCGTGCTTCCAGTTGCTCCTGGAAGCACGAAGCCGAGAACACCAGCCTGAAGATGACGAATGAGACTTCGTCGAAACGTCGCCAAGACACTTCCAATTTTACGTGGGAGAAGACCCGAATAACCAAAGACCTACATATATATATATATATATATACACTCTCTCTCTCTCTCTCTCTCTCTCTCTCTCTCTCTCTCTCTATATATATATATATATATATATATATATATATATATATAGTGTATATATATATATAGTGTATATATAATGTGTATATATATATAGTGTGTGTATATATATATATATATATAAATGTCTCTTTAATATATATATATATTATATATAATATATATAATATTATATATATATATATATATATATATATATATATATATTAAAGAGACAATTTGTTAATATTAGATATACAAATAGTTCAAAGAATGTTTCTCTGTAAAATGATATTGTGCAAATTTATTGCTGAGACGTTTTACCCTTAAAATTTTATTCAAAATAATCAATCTATTTATCATCTGTCTGTCTGTCTGTCTGTCTATCTATCTATCTATCTATCTATCTATCTATCTATCTATCTATCTATCTATCTATCCTAATCATCTAATCTAATCTAATCTAGCATAATTTAAAATCTTATTCCTCAATTTTTGAAGAAATATAAGGATTCTTTAAAATGAATATTACTTAGAGATTAAGATATTTACTTGTCAGTATTTTCATGTTATTTTAAGTTATTTTGACTAAACTCATAAAATATTAAGAATCATTCCATATGAAGGACAAACCTCTAGTTTTGCTATCCTGTGCAAAATGAAAATTAAACATTCCAAACTTTAAATTTTATGTTTGAACTTCAATTTCTCTGTGGAACTAAAGTTATCAAATGAAAAATAGATTAAGGACAAAATTTAAGAAGTTACAGTGCAATTCCTTTGACATTATAATAGGCCTAATTCAATTTTTAACTATACCTGTACCATATTTGCTGCAATTAAAGTTGCAAGGGAGATAATGAAACAGAAGTATGCTTGTGACCCTTACTCATAGGATAATCCTAGTCTATAGTTGGATATGATGAAATATAGGTCATGTTTAATATGTGAACTATCAAAATACCTACTGTATTTTCTGGCGTATAAGATGACTTTTTAACACATGAACATCTTCTCAAAAGTCAAGGTCATCTTATATGCCCAGTGTCGTTCTCCTGTAACCAGGCATATCAGCCCGAAAGGCTCTGACGAGCCAAGCTCTGACCATCCCAGCTGAGTTGCCTGCTAATCAAGCAACTCAGTTTGGATCGCCAGAGCCATGTAAAAGGAAAAAAGTTTTCCCCCTCCAGCTTGCTTACCTTAGCTGCTAGTCACAATGCTTGCCTTGCTTCGCTTGCCTGCAATCCATTCCATCAGCAAGCAACTCCCTGCCTGCAATCAAGCAGGCAGGGAGTTGTGGACTTCAACTCCAGAATTCCTCAGCCAGCAAAGTAAGGCTGGCTGAGGAATTCTGCAGTTGAAGTCTACAAGTCTACAAGTCTACAAGTCTTAAAGTTGACAATGTTGGAGACCCCTGTTCTATTGGGTAAGTTTTTTTCCCCTTTGGGAGCTTTAAAAAAAATAGTTAATTGGGGTTTTTTTTAGTTGTTCTTTTTTAGACCTAGCCATTTAAAGTTTAGGAAGTTTTAAATTTAGCTTTCATATAAAAATAAAAATAAAATAAAATAATATTTGTGCAGGTTTCTGAGATTTAGTGTGTTTCTGTAGTGTTTCACTCTAACTACACAAACATACAAAATCTCACAAAGCTGTATGTGGAATTTTGTGTATGTAAAGTGTGAAAGTTGGATTTTTGGGCTTTTTGTGGCTGTGTGAGGTTCCTGCTTGTTGCTGGGGCCATTTTGGGTCTAGCACAGCTGCTTTTACATTGTGGGTGAGCCAGTTGTGTTGTGTTGTCTGTGTGTAAAGTGTGAAAGTTGGTTTTGGGGGTTTTTTTGTGGCTGTGTGAGGTTCCTGCTTGTTGCAGGGGCCATTTTGGGTCTAGCACAGCTGCTTTTACATTGTGGGTGAGCCAGTTGATGTTTTTTAATTTTTATTTGGTGTGCGTTGGAAGAGGGGTAGTCTTATATGGCGAGTATAGCCCAAACCCTGTATTTTAACAGGAAAAGTCGGGGATCATCTTATACGCCCAGTCGTTTTATACGCCTGAAAATACGGTAGATTATTTTTATAAGTACTACTGCAAAACCTAGTACTATTACCTGTAGATCTGATTTTTTTCTAAGTTCCCCATACTTAGGGAACTGAATTTCATTTTGTTGGAAATACCCAAGTATTGAACTCTACCAAGATTCTTTTGAATATTGCCCTTGTCTTGACATATTGCACCTGTCTTGAGATATTAGAAATCCCTCACATTGTCTCATCTAAATTATTTATAGTAAATGTTAATGACCACTGGGCTAGGAAAGAAATCTGATGTATTCCACTCTAGTGGTTAAGGCACCAGGCCAGAAGGAGAATGTGATGACCTTCTTTATAAAATGTCTTAGTGAATCTAGGTATACTAGATCCATGACATTTCCCTTGTCTAAAGTCACTTTGTCATTTGTTTAAAAAGTAGTAAGATTTGTCTGGTACAATTCATTTTTTAACATATCTATGCTGGATTCTAGCATTACTTTGTTCTTTTCGAAGAGCTTGCAAACCCACTGCTTGATATTATTGTCTTGCATTTCCCAGGTATCAATTCTGAGTTGATTGGTTTATAGTTTTCTGGATCTCCTTTTTCCATTTTTTAAAGGATTATCTCTTCTTCAGTCTTTGGATATTTCAGAATTTCTCAAAGATTAAAGTTAGTGATTTTGTGATTGCATTTTCCAGTTTGGTGGTGGTATTCATTGAAATCTCAGTTCATTCTGAGCTAATAACCTGTTGTCTCTAACCTGTTTTCTCCAACCAGCTGTTGATGTCCCTCTTGGTCAATACATATCCCAAACACTTTTTTTTTTGCATACATTGCAAGCCTCAGCTTCTGTGCTTTAGACTGTCCAACTCAATCCTTTAAAATTCAGTTTGTTTCTTGATGTTATAATTTTGTTATGCGCTCCTCTCTCTTTTATTTTAAATTGTACTTTTTGTGTATCAATTTATCAGAGGACTGTTTATGCAATTACGTTGGTCTCATCAACTGCAAGCCATTTTCTTTTTTTTTAATGTGTGTGTGTTCTTTCTGTTTTATTCATCTAAGTTTTCAAAATTTCCTAACTTTCCTATCCTGCTGTTTTCAGAATTTCCATCCACAGAATCCTGTCTACCTTTTTCCTTACTTCCTTCTTGAAGTAAAATCTCTTGAAATCTTCCGTTGTGAAGGTGGCTCTTTACGGGCAGTGGGGCTGACGATCCCGGAAGAATGTCTGGCGGCTACAAGCAGCAAACCGGAAGTCAAGAGCTAGATTGTTGAATATGTGTGGTTTTGCACATATAATTACAGGCAGCATAATGTAGGGGGCAGCAAAAAGAATTACTGTTCAATGTGGGAAAGGCATGATTCCATATTTTAATTCTCTGTGCTTGCTTGCTATTTATGACCTTGGTCACTACTGTTGCAATGGGAAGACCAGCTAATATAATTCATAGTGGTCAAGGTATAAGAACTTTAAAAATTACATGGAATATTCTCCAATTAGTAACATAATTTGTTTTGTTTTTGTTGTTGTTGTTCATTCTTTTCTTTTGTATGTTTATTTTTCCTTTTCTTTTCTTTTCGGGGCCATCACACTAGAGCAATAAATAATAAGAACAACAAATAATTCTAAATTGGGGCACTAAATAAATTAGTATATTTTTGAAGAATATAGAATGGACTGAGCTCTTTAGATTTAGTGTCTGAAAAATCCTTATTTAATCAACAGCAGAAAACAATATTCAGTAATGATCAGTGGATTCAAGACTCACATTTGCAATGCAATTTTAATTCTTATCAAGATAGAATATGTCTTTGCTATTTATTGGATATCAGTCAACTAGTGCTGAATGATTTAATAGCTATTTACGTACCTGATCACAGTCTATCATTGTTGGAATTACAGGCCTAGCCTTATCCATTAGTTAGAAACATACCCCCTTGTAATAATCACCTTTAAAGCAATGTAAAAGCAATATATGGCTCATTATTTCTCAAACCATTTGAATCTATGTGCTTAATATTCTAAAAGGATACTCTAATGCAAGGTCATATTGTGCTAACAATTTTTATAACTTTGTGAAGTACTTTAAAAAAAAAAAAAAACTACCGGTATGTACATTCAGAAATTAGTTAGGTTACTTACAAACAACAAGAATTTAGGTCATTACCTTTGCATATATTTTATTAATTGCCAATAAAATATGCATTAATATTTAGTGGAATATATTAGGAAGAAAAGCTTACAAAGATAGTGCATATCATGACTACCATATAGTGATAAACAAACCTAGCCAAACTGTAATCTCTTGTCAGTATGGGCATAATACTTATTTATTAGAATGCATATTTTTGTTTCCCTATACTAAATTTCTGCGGAAATTCTCAATCCTCTGCATCACAGTTGTCCCAAAGGTGCTTTGCAAAAGGCAATTGGATTTTCTTGGGTTTTCTTTTCTTTGACAATGTTTCACTGCTCATCCAAGAAGCATCTTCAGAATTGGACCAGGTATATGGTTGCCATGGTGACCATGACATACTAAACCACATTAGTTAAGAATGAAAATCAATGGAAAGATAATTTAATCAAGAATGTAATGCAATAACTTTTATGAAGGATTTGCTATTAGAGTAGCAGTTACAGTATAAAGAAGAAAAGTGAAAAACATAGGAAAAAAAATGAGATACAAAAATTATCACCATAGAAAAAATGACATATACAAAAATTATCATGTCAGTTAATACTTAGTTGGGTAACCTTTCGCGTGAATTATGGCCTTACAACATCTTCCCATGGAGTGAATCAAGTCTTTTAGTTCTGCAGCTGTTATAATGTGAAACCAAGATTGAATGATTGCTTCTATTAACTGGGTTTTATTACTGGGTCACTTCTTACTAACAAGTTTCTTTAGTCAGCTCCATAGATTTTCAATTGGATTAAGGTCTGGGCTATTCCCAGGCCATTCCAGCAGTGGAATATGATTATCTTGAAACTCCAAAAAAATGTGGTGTTATTAGCCATCAAATCTCAAAAATACACTTTTCCCAAAAGGTTTCCACAATTTTGGTCACTACTGTAGAAAAGAATTCCTATATTGACAAAAACACTTTAAATATTTCTTAAAAATAGACCAGTTATTTCCAATCAATTTTTAAAAATACAGATAGTCCTTGACTTACAACCATTTATTTAGTGAGTGTTTGAAATTATAACTGCACTGAAAAAGAGGGTCATGGCTGTTTTTCACACTTATAACCATTGCAGCATCCTCATAGTCATATGATCAATATTTGGACCTTTGGCAAATGGCATGTATTTTTGACGGTGGCAGGGTCCCAAAGTCATGTGATCAACTTTTGGAATCTTCTGACAAGTAAAGTCAATAAGGAAGTTATTAACAACCACCTTACTAATTTAACAACTTCAATGATTCCCCTAACAACTTTCTTGCTTAGCAACGGAAATTTTGGGTTCAATTGTGAAGATCACCTGTATGATTTTAATAAATTTCAAAATCATGATAAAAAGTAAACGAGCAAGAAAAATAAAGTAAAAAAGAAAAGAAAAAAGCCAAAAAAACCAACCCCCCCCCCCAACAAAATAAAACTACAGTGAAAAGAAGAAAGGGAAAAAGTAAAGAAAAAAGTAAGGCTTCAGGCTTTCCTTGGTACAGATATAGATAAAAAATACATCCAATTCTTACTCTAAAATTAGATTCACTCAGGTGATATAGCGGATATTAAGATACAATAAATAAATGAAAAATAAATAACATTTACAATAATCTTACTTCCATAATTCCACATAATTCTAATCATTAAATCCCAAAATCAAAATTTCATTTCTCTCAGGTTCTTGCCAAAAGTCCAAAAATATATTCCACATAGAAATAAAATTGGTCTTTTCTTTAACTAAAGCTTTTAATTTCACCAATTCCATCTGTTTAACTATACATTCTTCAATGTAAGTATTTGTAAGTAAGTATTTCTTCCATCTTTGGGCATATAGAAATCTTGCCAATGTTATCATATATAAAAAGATATTTAAATCTGCTTGTTTATTAACCCCAAAAGTAAAATCTGGTTTAAATTGTAAATTTACCCTTAAAATCTTTTTGAATCAAAATACATATTTGGTCCCAATATTTTTTTAGCTTTCATATATGTCCTCTAAAAAAATGTACCTACAGATTTATTACATTTCTAATAACAATTCCATTATCCACTTTTGACACTTTATCTAGTCTCAAATGCTAGTGATACAGTTGATCATTTTATAACAATTCTATTTACTAACTCTAACTTTAATCTTCAGCCTCTATTTCTATTTCCAATAAAAATTTATACATCTTACCAATAATATGATCATCATTTGTACACAATTTCTCCTCAAAATGTCTATCTGGATCTGCTCCAGTCCGGCTTCTGGCCTAAGTACAGCACGGAAACGGTATTGGTCGCATTGGTGGATGATCTCTGGAGGGCTTGGGATAGGGGTTGCTCCTCTATCCTGGTCCTGTTAGATCTCTCAGCAGCTTTTGATACCATTGACCATGGTATCTTGCTGCACCGGTTGGAGGGGTTGGGAGTGGGGGGCACTGTTTTGCAGTGGTTCTCCTTCTATCTCTCTGACCAGTCGCAGTCAGTGTTGGGGGGGCAGAAGTCAAACCCATGGCGCCTCATTTGTGGGATGCCGCAAGGGTTGGTCCTCTCGCCCCTTCTGTTCAACATTTATGTGAAGCCGCTGCGCGAGATCATCTGTGGCTTTGGGGTGGAGTTCCATCAGTACGCTGATGATACACAGCTGTACATCTCCACCCCAGGCCATCCCAACGATGCCCTTGAAGTGATGTCCTGGTGCCTGGAGGCCATGTGGATCTGGATGGGGAATAACAGGCTTCGACTCAACCCTTCCAAGACCGAGTGGCTGTGGCTTCCGGCGTCCTGATATAGCCAGCTGGTGTCAACACTGGCTATTGGGGGCGAATCATTGGCCCCCACCGAGAGAACTCGCAACTTGGGCGTCCTCCTGGATACACGGCTGTCTTTGGAAGAGCATATGACGGCCGTGGCCAGGGGGGCTTTTCATCAGGTCTGCCTGATTCACCAGTTGTGGTCCTTTCTGGATCGGGACTCCTTACGCACAGTCACTCAGGTGCTTGTCACTTCCTGCCTAGACTACTGCAATGCTCTCTACATGGGGCTCCCCTTGAGGAGCACCCGGAGGCTCCAACTGGTGAATGCGGCCACGCGGGGGATTATGAGAGCAAGAGGGCGCTCCCATGTGGTGCCTCTTCTGCGCGAGCTGCATTGGCTTCCAGTGGTCCTTCGGGTGCGCTTCAAGGTGTTGGTCACCACCTTTAAAGTGCTCCATGGCATCGGACCTGGGTATTTGCGAAACCGCCTTCTGTTGCCGATAGCTTCCCACCGACCAGTATGCTCCCACAGAGAGGGACTCCTCAGGGTGCCGTCAGCCAGGCAATATTGGCTGGCGACCCCCAGGGGGAGGGCCTTCTCTGTGGCAGCACCTGCCCTCTGGAACTATTTGCCCCCAGAGATACGAAGGATACCAGATCTCCGGGTCTTTCGCCATGCCCTAAAAACTTTTCTTTTCCACCAAGCAGGGCTGGCGTGAATCCCCCCTCATCCTTTTTAAGCTCTTTTTAACTTTTTAGCTTTTTAAGTGTAAATTGGGTTTTAATTGGATTGTTTTAAATTGTGGGCCAAAGCTGTATAATTCTTTTAATTGATTTTAAATTTTGTATTGGTATGTTTTTTATCCTTGGCTGTGCACTGCCCTGAGTCCAATAGGAGAAGGGCGGTATATAAATTGAATTAATAATAATAATAATAATAATAATATTCAGTGTTACCATTTTCAGTCATAGTTCTTATCAAATTTAAATTGTTCTATTAGCTGAACATAAGAAAACCAATAACATATAGCCTTCCAATTCCAAATCTCCTCTTGTTTTTAACTTAAGATTTTCTTGAGAGAAAGATACTACATCTGCATAAGTTAATAATTTTTGTATAACTGTCATCTGTCTTCTTGGGATGGTAATTATAAAGATATTTTAGAAGAAAGTGTTGCCTATTCCAATTTTTCAATATAGCTCGACTAATAAATGATTTTTTTAAAAAAATCTATGTTAATCTTAACTTTGTCATATCACAAAGTAGCCATGCCAACCAAATTTTAAATTATGTCATTCCAAATCCAATAACCTCCTGTTTCCTAAAGTTATTTCTACAAATAACAGATAAAGAAATACATGAAAAATTTCTGCAGTGATGTGCACATAAAATATATAACTTGATTAATATATTAATAATATTTAGATTAACATTTAATGTACTTAAAAATTAGTTGAGACTCCTTGCCAGTATTCTGTATGCCTCATTTAGAGGTACTGTGGAGATAGCATAATCCCTATCCTTGAACTCCCTCCATCTTTCCTCTTTAATCTTCTTTTGCTGGCAAATCTCCCTCCTTGTTCCCTTCTCTCTACCATTCTTTCTCTTTCTCTTTCTCTTTCTCTTTCTCTTTCTCTTTCTCTTTCTCTCCTATCCCTTCTCTTTCAATAGATCTTTGGGATAATTGACAACAATATTTTATTGAGGGACAAAATAACATGTTAGCTTTCCATGGATACGTAATATAATAGACTAAGGTACTTACTTAGATATTGGTATTTACAGTAAATACTAGCCACACATCAGTATTACATTTTAAAACTTATTTATTCTAGTTACAAAAGTATGTAATTTAGGGCTACTATTATGAATATGTATTATTCATAATATTAGGCACAATGTTGAATGATTGTTCTGCAGACTAATTTTCACTTTAAAAAAACAACATTGTGGTAGAGATAGTTTCTGAGATTTTTAAAAATATTCTATCTCCTCTAGGTATCATTTGACTTTAAACGTACAATGTCACTTTACTTTTCTAAAATCTAAAGATGTAATGATGCATCATTTTAATCTGTTGCCAATTATTATTTGTTCATAAGATACCTGAGCATGTGGTAGCTGCAGAAATTAATGGGAATGTCCAACTGTTTTTCATTCCACATAGATTTCAATTTGCTTTCCAGCTCAGAATATTCCTGGCCTGAATTGCTAATAAATTGCTTATTAAGGATGTAACATTACACTCTTGCTGCTTCTTGACATTCTATAGGCCTTAGATGCTGTCAACCATGACATTTTATTAGAATTTTTACTTTCCATTTTAGGATTGCAGTGTTATACTTTCACTGATACCTTTCTAATTGGTCTCAGCTACTTAAATATGATTGGCTTCACATCCTCCCCATCTGCTCTTCTTGTTTGTGTTTCTTCATGTTTATTTCTTAACCATTCAATCTTCTAATTTAAATAATTCCTCTTTGAAAATGGCTATTACTAGATACTATATTCAGTTTCATGGTCCTAATAATTGGTCTAATTATGATTTTTGTTAGCAAGCTTTTATAATCTATTTAGTGTTGCCTACGTGAAGGTTTAATAGCACTTGAAGTATTGAAGATGGCTTAAGTTTGAATGAAATCACATCACTTGCTAGAACTGTAATCCTGGGTAGAGACGGATAACAACAACCAGACTACTCTCTTTGCTAATGATGTCAAAAGAGACAGAATAAAGGCACAACAAATGTCATTGTTGGTTTCAAAAACAGGAATAGTATTCCGTTTAGAGGAATGTAGGAGTACTATAGTTAGATATTCCCCAATAGTATCATCAGAGGCATTGGAAAAGTAAACCTGCCAGCATGATTTTAAACATTTTCATAATATTTCTTATATAACAAACCAAAAGTCTATAACCTTGCTTTGTTTGGGGTTCTTCTAGGGTATATTGGTGAAAAGTTCCATGATCATAATAGTTCTAAATGCCATTGAAGATATTCTGATTCAAATATAACCAATAGTTTGGCTTCTGATTTATATGACCGTGCAATAGTGTGTATGCGTTTTATAAGCATAACTGATAATACATAAAAATAGGCTAATAATGAGAGTATGATCATTCTTTAATTTATATGCTGCAAGAATGTACATTTATGTATGAGTGCATATGCATATTCATGTGTGGTTTTTCTAATTTGTCTTTTCATTTATGTAAATTGTAGGTGGAGTCTAATTTTTCTGTTCATTGTCTAGAATGATCTTTAAATCAGTGAAAGCTTCTGCTAATTTAAGAGGTGGAGAATAATCTACCATATATGATTCTACAAATCATATATTTCCATGATAATATTCTGCATTCATTCTAGGATCTATTTCAAAGTAACATTGCCAGAAGCTATTTGGTTTCCACTGACAATGCTCGGTAGAAACCTATGCCAGAACAGGTGAAAAATAGAATATACTTTAGAAGGCTTACCAGTGCCTTATCTTGCTTGATTGATACTTTCCCATACTATCTTGGTCTCTGTTTATTCTTACACAAAATTCTATAGCTGCTATTCAGCAAACATGTACTAATGTTTCAGACATTTAGGGAACTAAATGGAATGGAATGGAAGGTGAATCACAGACAGTGGTAACTAAAATAAGGAATACAGAAAGAGAGATGAGGGAGGAAGGGAGGGAGGGAGGGGGAGAGAAAGAGAGAGAGAGAGAGAGAGGGAGAGAGACCTGGTCTAATAGCTTCTGTTCAAGGAACATGTCACAGTGTCAGCCAAGAAGGTCTTTTCACAATTTAATATTATGTGCCAATTGACTTTGTATCTGGCTCAGGAGGGCATGTTTATGGTTACTCATACTTTAACCACTTCCCACTTGGATTTTTGCAATGATTGCATATCTAACTAAAAATTTACATAGTGAAAGTAATAATCTACATGTAATTTACAAGCAATTTAAAATTATACCAATGTAAGCATCTTATTTTATAAAGTCATGTACCATGAAAACATATTTCTAAGCAATGTATCAAATAAAAGATTAAATTGCCATCTTCAAAAGGAATTACAAATGGAAATATTTTGTTATTTTTTTTGTAGCTTGACTCAACAGCAGCATAAACAATATTATAACAGAACTGATTTTTATCTAAATTTATATTATAAATATCTATATAACTGAACATACTGTAGATGATAGCTAATAGCTACTTAGCTAGTAGCTAATTTACCAGCAGTTTACATTTCACTTAAATGGACTCACGGGAGTCCTTCGGGAGAGGGGGCGGTATAAAATTTAATAAATAAATAAATAAATAAATAAATAAATAAATAAATAAATAAATAAATAAATAAATAAAAAAAAAATATTTTTTCTACTGGGGGAAGTTATTGTCCACTAATTAGGTATATTGATATTTCAGGGATTAAAAAAAAGAAAAAGGAGGAGAAGAGAAAATCATTTTCACCTGTAAGAAATATATATTTTAACCATTCCATTATCCTTTGAAGTTGGAGGCATAAATATACCACCGCATCTTTATTTTAATAAGTAGGAGTACATTTTCTAGAGCAAATTGCTAACATTGTTTAACTGGGAGTTGGCTTCAGACAGCTCCTCACAGTCATTGACATAGCAGTTGCTGACCTTTTTTCCTCCAGCTCCATCCTTTTAGAGAAAACACATTTAACAGCTGTGGAAACAAACAGGGCATATTTGGCAAAAGTCGAAGCCAGATGCCAAAATCTGCATTTTATTTTATTTTTTTCCTAGCAGCAGCATCTGGGTCTGTTGCTAACTCTTCAGTGTTATCTCAGTTGGCTCTTTGACTATTTCCTTTTCTGGCTGGCAAGAGAGATGAGTTGTTTTGACTCTCATGCTGCTACAGGGCAATTTTTGTTCTTTGACACTAATCTACCACTCTTCAATTTTGATCTATTTATCTGTTTATTTTAAATTATATTTCATTATAATAAAACAGAGACCCATTTTCTTAATCTGTTCACTTACTAGTCAGCCATCATGCTACAGAGATGTATTATTGTTGATATTGTTCTCATGGAAACAATATTGTTCTCTTGCAAAATCCAGAAACTAATGACAGTATATAGAAAGTATGTGACAAAAATGGTGGTGTCAGATTGCTGAAGCTCCAAGTGACCATTAAAAAGAAATAGCTTTTTCTCTTCAATCAAGTTAAAAAGAAACCATGATATCAACATTCCAGTAGAATTTACTAGCAAAATTTGAAGAAAGGGGTTTACGTAATTTGTTTCCTATAGTATCCTTCAAAGCTACAGTTTAAACACTTTATGGAGACAGACAGGTACTGGACTACCATTTCCAGTTATCCCAGTAGCATCATCTCCTTTGTCTCAAGGATGCATTCACCTCTATATAGATCAAAATGTCTGGAAGGTCACACCAATGAAAAAGGGACATAGATCTAAAGCATGGGTGGCCACAGAGGTGTCAAACTGGTGGCCTGTGGGCTGGATGTGTCCTGCGCAGGCCATGTCCTCCCTCAGCAAAAGGAAAAAACATTGCTATATGTCACATGATGACAATGTGACGTCACAAGTTTGACACCCATGGGTGGCCACGTTGATGGTCCAAGAGCTTTCTTTGGACTAATAGTCTTCAACTCTTACAGATACCACTGATAGAGCATGCCACAATCAATTCCAAACGAACTGCATAATCAACAACAGTGGTAAAAGCATATTTCAATGCTCTTATTGTCATGAGGTCATCCTTAGTAATGCTTATCTATGCTCAGTTGAATTGTTTTCCATTAGTGGTATCTGATACTTTTGTAAAATAAGTATAATTCAACATAAGCCTCTGTTTTAAAAATGGTAGAATACAATAAACATTGTTAACAATAATTTTCTTTGACATTTGAGGACACCAACACAACACTAGTTTACTATTGGTTTAAACTATTATGGCCAGATCTCAACATTTTTTCTTCAGATTGACAGAATGCCAGTTCAGAAATTTAATCCTTAAGTGTTTTCTGAATTAGTAATCATGTCACCATGAGCAACAGCGTGTAACATTTTAGCCCACAAGCTTGATTTTCATAGCTCATCCTTCAAGCTACTTCATTTTCTTTCCCAGCTTAAAAGGTTAATATATATATATATATATATATATATATATATATATATATATATATATATATATATATATATATATATATATATATATATATAAAACAACTTGATATTATTCAATTTCTTGAAAAGTTAAAAATCCCAGCTAATCCTGGTATCCCTACATTTTGTATAGTTTAAAATTAAATTCTGCTCCAATATAGTGTATGTGTCCTGTTTACTGTACTGAGTTTCAGTTTTCCACTTTACAATAAGAATAATATCAAAATGATTGTGATCCTTAATTTTAGGGTAGATAGGTAATTTCACTGAATTATAACCAATTAATAGTACTACACTGGCACATGCTTATGGAGCAGCTGAGATTTCATCACACTCACTCCCGTTGCAAACTGATAGTAAAGGTAAGTAGACCCCACCCCTGGAACATGTGCATATAGAATACAGACCTTGTTTGTGATCAGTGCTTATTACGATAAATATATTTCATATTGTTTGCTAATTTTAATGCCACGATCCAGAATGATTCCTAATGTACTACTTTATGTTATAAATCAGGACCAGGTGGTATATGCTTTTGAATCTATATTTTGGAAACAAGTAACAGCATTCAATAATATTTAGCAACTTTTCCCCCAACTTGTAAGAAAGTTATCTAGTTAAAAAGCAATATAGTATGTTAAGACCTGTACTTGTAATTATAACTTTGCTTTACAGATTGATCTCTCTACACCCCACCACAAGAATTTTATCAAGTATTAACGTCAAGTCAACTGATCAATAGTTTCCATTTTTGAAGATCAGTCAACATTGTTTTCTGACATTCATCTGACACTGCACTTTTTTGAGGGATAGGTTGTTAAAGAAAATACATATTTATTCAGATAATCAGCAAATTCCATATGTATTCCAGGATTCAGTTCAAGTCATTTTTAATGTTCTTAATGACCTTGAATATTCTTGGTAATCTTAATGGTGAAAAACCCGATGACTATTTTATAGCTTGTATTATGACCATTTTCAAGGATGAAAAATCTTCTTAACTTTCTCCTTTTAAAGCTCTTATTGAGAATACAGTAAAATAATAATAGTAACAAAAAAATTCATTTAGAATACACATTATTTATTTTATCCTTGATTTTATGCATATTATTACATTTTAAACTGCACATAATATATTTTTACACCTTGGATATTTTCCTCAAATATTTTTAATACATTTCTAATAGTCATCCTGTGTTTAACAAAACTGACACATCACTTATATTTTCATAAGTATGGTTAAAAACTTTATTATTTTTAAATTATATTTTTTAATATGCATTTTTATCTATAAAGTCTATCTATGCCATTCAAGTGTATTGCACATAATCTATATCACAATGAAAAAAGGAACGGGTGAAATTTGATAGTGCAATTGCATTAAAAAATCATATTCAGAACAATTTAATTGATGTACATCTATGATAGATCTGTGCAAGAGCATGAAATACATAATATAATGACTAATAGAATATTATTTTAGCATTTTGAATTTTTCAATCTTAGGAAAATAAGAAAAAAGTCCAATGAGATCATCCAGAAAAAAGTATGTGTTTGTGTACATATATCGTACACACACACACACACACACACACACACACACATCTACTCTATCTATCTATCTATCTATCTATCTATCTATCTATCTATCTATCTATCTATCTATGCACATACCACCCCTTCATAAAAATATAGTGGTAGAAGAATTCCATATTTCTGTGTAGTCATTTAAGTTATATAGTAACCAGTGAAAAATATGCAAATTTCAAGATGATCTATTAGAGTTAGTTTCCAGTATACAAAATTCAAATGGCCTTTTAAAAAATATCTGACAATAGAAGCTTTCAAAATTACAAAGAAAACACCAAGGATAAGAGTTTCCTTAAATCAACTTCTGAATAAGTCTATTAATTTTCTGAAAATAAAGAAATATCTTGTATATTATAAATTATTGGGGTAAAACATTCATTTTAAAATATCACACTTATGACAAATATCCACTGAAGTAAAATTAATCTAGCCAATCTATGCTATATAAATTTAGTTAATAATCTGAGATAGCAAATGTTTTATTCATTTATTTATTTGCTTCTGGATATTATTAAAACTGTCCACACAGACTTTGAAACTTCCAAGGCTATTGGTAGCATGCATCAAGATTAGACTAATTATTATTAGGTAATATTATACTTATCTTGACTGTTGCTCCAATATTCCACCTGACTAGTTGACTGAAGTGATTTAAAAATTCAAAAATAAATAATAAGTTGAGTTCTTCATAACATCTTCATTAAAGCTAAATTGAACCAGAGTAACAATGTTGTAATATGTCCTTTTTAATAAAGACTGAAGTTACTGATTATGTAAATATTGTTTATTCAATAATGTGATAATTTGAATTGTTTATATTATAAAACATCGCACAATATTAAATGCAGATGAAGATCCTATACTTGCAAACATCTGAATGAAATCACTTGATAGCATTCATTGAGCTTAATTTTAAAATATTCTTATTTCAGAAAGAAACTGAACAGTGTGTTTTTCAACATACTGTTGAATATTTTATACACATTAAGTAACGTGATTTTGTAAATATTTTTCATTAATAATTGCAACACTGAGTAATTTTTTTTAGTTGCAATCTGTATCAATCCAGATTTAAAGATATTAGTTTATATGAATGTTATGCTAACTATAGATGCTAATCAAAAGTATTTCCTGCATCAAGTCAAATTAAATCAAATCTTTATTATTCCCTGGATCTTTGAAGTTCTATAGTGAGGAGAAAAAAAGAGAAAGTAGAGAAAATATGTATATTCATAGTGAAAAAAGCTGAGTAGGGTATTATATAAAATAAGAGGCTGTCTTAGAAATGTTCAACTACATGCTGCTGTAAGACATCCTGCATCAAACCTTACTTTCTAGAGCTGCTGTCTTCTTGAACATGTTTTGGCCCTGATTTGGTTGTCTATTTATTCTATTTCTCAGCCTAGATAACTGTTATCCTCGAGCACAATTTGGCTAACCTTGCTTAACTTCCGAGATCAGTCAAGGTTGCCAATTATATTTGACCCCAATTTCTGTGGGGTCAAATATAATAAAACTGAATTATGTTATAGGATATAAACTATATGAACACATAATGTAAAAAGCAGTAAGGAAAACAGAGGTTGTAAAGTCAGCAAATTATGTACCTTGGTTTTTTGTTGTTGTTTAAGTCTATGGGACGTCCATGTCTCCTGGTTTACGGATAAGTAGTTTGTATGTGACTGCTTTGGGTTTTTATTTGTGTTTTCCATTACATATTTTGTGTTTTTGTTTTATTGTAACCTGTCTAGAGTTGTGTAAAAGTGAGGAGGGCAGATATATAAATCTAGCAAATAAATAAATTAATTCTTGAAAGATGCTTTTGAGCTTTTAGAACATTAGCAGCAACCTTCTTAGTAAAATATAGGACAAAGTTATTTGACTGTGTGTACATTTTTTAATGATCTGATGTTTCCATTTGTTGTGAAATTTGGTATTTTTCCTTGTAATTCTGAGCATCTAATTTTAAGGACAGGGTCAATCTGATTTGTTTGATGCTTGTAAAATATTTACTGCTGTTGCGAACGGGCTCTCGAATTATTATTTCTTTTCCAATATAGATTACAAAAAAGGAACCATAAATTGGAATTGCAAAAAAGAAATTCAGCACATATATCAGGAGCAAGTTTTCATGTTGAGAATAATAAGTACTCCGAATGGCCTCAGGGCAAATTTGTTGAGGCAAAAGGTATCAATGCCATTTGAGAAACAATTACTTATCATCCTTGGGGAAGTAGGCTACTAAAATGAATGTGTCCTGATGGACCAAGTGACCTTCATGCATTCTCCAAAATATATTTCATGTTCTTATAATTCTGTTAAAGAAAATTTCAAGATTTGGGCATGAGAAATTCTACTGTCCTATTTATTCCTTTATTATAGTATTCCAGATAATGTAACAATAAGCAATCATCCTTGATAGGATCAGAATATATAAACTGATTATGCAAAGCATATATTATCTTTGCCTCTCTATATCTCAGTTAAAAACAAATGTCCATCTGAGTATAGGCAAATGAACTTCAAAAAGATGCAAAGCATAGGTGAAAAAGAGAATATAAGTGGTAAATAAGATACTTAAAGATACTTAGTCTATTGTAAAAGTTAATTGCTTGAGTTTTACCATTGAATCCAAGAGCTCAAACCTTGCTTTGATTAAGGCTATTCAATGTCCCAGTATCATACTCATAGTTATATATATATATATATTTTTTCTAGTTGAAAAATCTTTTTTTCTGAGCCAACCATTTTAAGGATTTGATGTAAGCAAGGGCCTTTATGCCAATTTGTATACTAATAACTGTTTGAAGATGTCCTTATTAATTAGTTTATTTAAACATTTTATGGTTGCCCATCTTATATCAAACTCTGGGAAGCAACTTGAATTGGTAGTTAATTGACGTTAAATGTAGAAGTGAAAATCCATAGAGTGAGTTGTCTTATATAAGCTGATTTAGCCACCTGACATGGAAGGACATGCCAGAATGCCATACAAAACATCTTTGGTAATGTATCAGGGTGAATTGAAAGTGTCATGGTGGCACATTGTTTAGAGAGCAGTACTGTAGGTTACTTCTGCTGACTACCGGCTGCCTGCAATTTGGCAGTTCAAATCTCACCAGACTCACGGTTGACTCAGCCTTCCATCCTTCTTAGGTGGTAAAATGAGGACCCAAATTGTTTGGGGCAATATGCTGACTTTGTAAAACCACTTAGAGAGGGCTTTAAAGCACTGCAAAGCAGTATATAAATCTAAGTGCTATTGCTATTGCTATCTTCCATTAATAATTGAAAGCTTGAATTGTTTTAGAGTTATGGTACTTGATGAAGTAGATGCCTCCTTCAGCTCTAACTGTAGAGGCTTTGAGTATTTACATCTTAGAAAGTGGGTGTGGGTTTGTTCAAATAATAATGACTGGGATATCTGTACAGTTTTGTACCTTAGGACATTATAGGTCAGTGATGGCTAACCTTTTTGCCGTCACGTGCCAAAAAGGGAGGGTGAATGTGGGGGGGGGGTCATGTGTGTGCCAATACCTATAATTCAATGCACCCCACACACACATGCACATGTGTGACCCTCTCCCTGCGCTCCACCCGCTTTTGGCATGTGATGGCACGGTGGGTCCAGTAGGCCAGTTTTTCGCCCTCTCCAGGGTCCAGAAGCTTTCTTGGAGCCTGGGGAGGGCAAAAACAACCTTCTCCACCCCCCACCCCAGATGCCCTCCAGAGGCTGGAAATGGGCTATGGGACCGGACCCTGGACAGAGCGAAAAATGAGCCTTCTGGTCCCACTGGAAGTCGGCAAATGGGGGGCTGGGAAAGGCTATTTTTGTCCTCCCCAGGCTCCTAGAAAACCTCTGGAGCCAGTGGAGGGTGAAAAACAGGCCTTCCCCATCCCCCGGAGGCCCTCCGGAGGCCAGAAACAACCTGTTTCTTGACTTCTGATGAGCCCAGAAGGACCAAAAATCAGCTGGCTAGTGCACACATGCACGCTAGAGCTGTGCTAGAGCAAAGATTGCATGTCCACCAATATGGCTCCGTGTGCCACCTATGGCATGTGTGCCATAGGTTCGCCATCATGGTTATAGGTGATACTTTAACCTTATAGACTTTTAGTATCAGGACAAGAATTTTCTTAGTCCAATTTTCACTGAATCCAACTTCACTTTAGAGCAGGGATGTCCAACCTTGGCAACTTTAAACCTGGAGAACTTCAATTCCCAGAATTCCCCAGCCAGCAAAGCTGGGATTTGAAGTCCACTAGGCTTCAAGTTGCCAAGGTTGGAGACCCCTGCTTTAGAGTATTACAGGGAGTACCACTTTGCTAACCATATTTTTTCTGCATTGTCTCTTCCTGACCTGTAGATAAGTTTCTCATGAAGCCAGTGAGATATTCTGTATATTACTGTATATATCTATCTGTAAGGACAGTTTAGAACATGGAAAAAGTTAATTTCCAGAAATTATTCCAGAATAATTTTATTATTGAGTTCTCCCACCCCTTCCTCCTACAAACACGCAATAATAAGCAGCTCACAAAACTAAGTATTTTATTATTATTTTTAATAGTTTTTCTAAGCATATAGAAATTATAATCTAATTATGCTGTTACTTTATGTAAATAAGCTTTCAGTTTCTAAATGCCCCTAATATGGATCACATATAAAAAATAAAACACTGAATGTCGAAGAAAACAAGGAATAAGTTGTCAATGAGGTAGGTAAGTTTCAGACTTGTAGGAGCAGAAGGGAACTAGTTTATGAACTATATTTAATGATGGATGACTTCTGAGCACCAGGGAAACGTATATCATTTCTTTCCATTTAAAAATTTATTAGGACTTGCAAGACCTGAATAACATTTGGTAAATAGAAGCAGCATGTGAAAAATTTAAATAAAAGTAAAGAATGATCACGTCTTGAACTACTGCATTGTAAAACAACAAGCAAACCAACACAAGCCCCAAATAAATATGCATGCACAGAAAGCTAAATCCAGCTTGTCCTAGATTTGCTACTCCTTTTGTCTTTAATAATGTCAGTATCAGTTTAATTATAATGAAGTAAGCAAGATTGGAGTTAATTAATGCAGTCTTGTGTAGACTAAAGGCATTCTATGGAGCCCTGGGGTTCACTTGTTAAACTCTCAGAAGCTTTTTCATGCCAGTCCTTAAGTGTCCTCACCTTTCTTAGTTTTGCAATATTCTGTATTTCAGACTGTTAGCTCCAGCTAACCAATGAAGGATGGAATTCTATTTTCCATCCCTCTTTTTCCTGGTCTTATCTTTGCCTCGGGTTTATTGTGTGTTTTGTCTCTGTGTGTGTGTTTGTTTACTTGTGTATTTGTTGTGTATGTATTTAAGAAAAAGGGGAAAAAACAAAGTGGTTTGTTGTTGTTTTTTTGGTGTGCTCGTTGTTTATTTGTTTGTTTATTCATTTATTTATCACTGAATTCAGCAGGCAGAAGGAAGAGGTAGGAAACCAAAAGATAGAATGACATAAAATTCACATCACTGGGAAACTACTCATCTTGCTAGATGACTATGAAGATTCTCAGTCATCCAGGTCATGGTTGTTTTCAAGAGGCAACTGGATTTTCTGGTTTCTTTTTAAAGATGTTTTGCTTCTCATCCAACATAGCTGAAGAAGCTTCTTGGATGAGAAGTAAAATGCCTTCAAAGAAAAACCAGAAAGTCCAGTTACCTCTTGAAAAAGCACCTTTGGGATGCTCATCTTGCTGTTCAAGTGCTAACATTGCAGAATTATTTTCACAGCATTTCTTCCTGCACTGCTGCTGCTCCAAAGTAGAAACTTAATTGGTACAAAAGCAAATAATCTGCAAAAGATGACAGTGTCATGGGAACAGAGTAGCAAGTGACAGTCCCAAGCAAGTGCAAATGTCATCAGTGAGGGGTCTTAATCACTTAATGACCAAAATTCCAGTCTCAGTTGTGCTTCTAAATTGAAGACAAGATGTATTTTGACTTCCCTATTTAAATACACTTTTCTTTTTCTTCATTTGTTCAGCTAGCCTATTGAAACATTTCCATTCTATTTATCATTTTTTAAATTATAACTTAGCAGTTACTTTATCCACCTATATGTTAAGACTAGTTTAAAAAGTACCCTAGTTCATCAGGGGTGAGTTCTACTTACCTTTACTACCAGTTCGTAGCAAGAGCACACACGCTTCTGCTCATGCGCAGATGACCCCTGATGACATCATGGTAGGTGGGTGGAGCCTCCTGCCAGTTTTACTACCAGTTCTCCAGAACCGGGAGCAAACCCACCATCATGTCTTATTTTATTTCCATTTGTTAGACATATGTATTAAAACTATTACTTGTATTGTTGTAATACATGTATTAACATTTGAGTTAGTTATGTCCTATTTTAAAAGCTATTACCTACTTTTCAGAAGCACCATTGATAAATCTCCTCTACAGTATATAGCCTGACACTGAATAAGAATGGTTTATATTATTATTTGTACACATTCTACTAGTAATGTTACATATTCAAATATACAAATGTTAGATAGAGAGTGAAATACTAAGGGGGTCATTTGAAAAATTTTTCTAAAGAGGAATCATTGGATTACTTGGATATATTCAATAGAGATATAAAAAAATTAAATATCCCTTCGAAGCCTATTAGAAAACTGTTTGGAAATATATTTCAGCTCTGGTCTAATTAAGTTATGATTGAATTACTCTTCGATCATTTCCTCATAACTTTGGACAATATTTTCATGGTGATTTGTTGATTGATGAAGATCACTGCAAAAATTCATTCATGGTGATCACTCTTTGCTTCTTCCTTTTCAGTCGGTGTGATCTCTAGAATTTCATCATAACAGTGATGTCACATGGCTCTGTTATATAGCAATAGAAATAGCACTTAGACTTTACTTATATACCACTTTACAGTGCTTTATAGCTCTCTCTAAGTGATTTACAGACTCAGCATATTGCCCCCAACAATTTGGATCCTCATTTTACCCACCTTGGAAAGATGGAAGGATGAGTCAACCTTGAGCCTGGTGAGATTTGGACTGCCAAATTGCAGGCAGCTGGCAGTCAGCAGACATATATAACATACTTAAAAAAAAAAGCTTTAAAGTAATTCATATTCTGTTCATACTAGTGATATGAGTATCCTGAAAGGATGAAGTCATGGAATGCAAGTTTATGTACTGTACAGTATATAAAAGAAAATTAGAGCATATAGTATCCTATAATCCATTCAGAGAAGATGTATATTCAGTTATCAGACAGTGGCTATGTTTATTCTACTTGCTTTATAAATGCATAACTTGATCAGATGTAAGTCATACATTGGTCACATAGTATTATATGAACCTCAAAAGCCAGTGTTTTCTACTACTGGTGTTATAGATACTCCTCAACTTATAATTGGAACCAGAATTTCCATTGCTAAGTGATGTGGTCTTTAGACAAAACATCCTGTGATATATCATTTAGCAATGACAGTTCCAGTAGTCCCATTTGTGATTGTTAGAACAGAACAACACCATTGTTACAAAAGAATTTGATGCTTCTGCTCTGCCGACTTATCTTTGCTTCCACTCACCCCACCCACTATCTTCTTTACATCTCTGCCCTTTAGGGTGCCCTGCAATCTGCTGCATACCTCTGCCACATACCCTTGCTGTTCCCTGCTACTACTATCCATAGCTGATTTTTGTTATCTTCTTCCTCTAGGTGCTGGGCACAGGGATATATATAGTGGGAAATACACAGTGAGTGCAGAGGATGGCCAACCATCATTTGCCAAAGGAACCCAGTTAGACCCAGCCAGGGAGAAGAGAGCAGGACAACAACGCATGGGACTCTGCATTCAAGAGTGAGACAGGATAGTTGCCAGCAGCTCCCTGAGCAAAGATGGAGGTTGTGCGGGAAGCACTGTTTGGGATGGTAGCAGAATTAGAAGAAGTGTAGGGACTCATACTTCATGGAGGTGCAGCATGCATTCTGCAGCTTTTGTTGCAAATGTTCCAGGAGCAAATGGATAATCTCTGTTCTGGACTTTAATGGACCTTTATGAACCTCTCTCTGGGTGTCCATATATGTCATCATCATCTTCTCCTCTAAACTTCTACCCAGATTTTTAGTATGTTCTAAACTTCCATTAAGGAATCACCTTAATGGTACATTTTGTTCCTGGTTATAAGCATATCTCAAATTTGTATGCGGTTCAAACAAAAGAATATCTTTATACATGACCGCCTCATTGAAATTATGCAAATTTCATATTCTGTTCTGAACTTGCCTGTCAAAGTTATAAAAATAACTACAAAGAGGAATGAAAGATACCTTGTTAAAAGAAGTTATTCTTATCTTGTAATAATGTGGCATGCAGCTGCATTACTATGTATTTCCACATAATCACTATTGTTTGCAATGGAGGTACTATTTCATTACATGAAGTTATTTTGAAATAACACGCTATATCTCATAATGGAAAAAAAAAAGAAATATTCATCATTTAGATGCTGAGAACAGTCAAGTTTGGCTCTTATATATCATAATACATATTTTAATGTTCTCTAAATTACTGAATGCATCTTCATATTTCCAAAAGCCCACTTTGATTACTTACATAGACCACATTACTCTAAGACTTTTAATATAGAATGTGCCATGCTGAAAAAAATGTTTCTATGTTATTATTTCCACAAAAACGTACAGTGTCTCAATTATGACTACCCCAAAACATGTCAATGAGTCTATATCTTAATTTAACACCATCTAATAGTTCAGTTAGTAATGCAGCATTTTCCAAGATTAACTACTGTATATATATACTATTGGGAGATATGGTACTCCATAACAAAGTCTTAAATCAACATGTCTATAAATCACTGGTGAAGTCCATGTTCTTCACACAAAATATATGAAATTCAACTCCTGGTTTCTCTGATCAAAAGAGTCTAGGACCAAGTGAACTGAAATATTTTCTTTGAGGAATTGACATTTTCTTATTCATACAGAACAAGAGATGAGGTGGAATCCAGAAGACAATCATAGAAAAAGCAAAAGGAGGACAGCCTCATACTTTTGGTTCTATTAAGCTCCTATCTACACTGTGTCTGTTTAGAAAGGATATTTGGCTACCACAAAATAGAATGGTGGTTCATATATATATTCAGAAGTCTCACTACCGCCCAGATTTATATTGCTTTTTAAATAATCATAAATATACAGTATATTTTAAAACAATGGATAATAATTATTTGATTAAAAATGTTAATTGTTCCATATATTCTGTTAGTCTAACTGTACAATATAATTTAGGGTATCAGTTGGAAATGAATGCAAAGCCAATATAAACTGAATTTTCTACTAGTTTCAAATACATACAATTTTCCTTAAATAGAAAGAAGATATATAAATTGTGAAATAAGACAATCTTCTTATTAGTTTAGTTTACTTTCATTGCACCTTGTGCAATGAAATTAAATGTCATCTTCAGTGTACATTATACATAAAAAAATAAAACAAAACACACATCCTTCACATTCTATACAATTGAAAACCCCTGATATTGCATTAATATTGCACTCTACAGTAGAATTCAATATAGTTACTGCTCTGGGATAGAAGTTGTTTTCAGCCTATTTGTCCTTGTTTTTATTGTCCTGTATCATCTGCCAGATGGTAATAGTTCAAAAGAAAAGGTCCCCAGGATGAGATGGATCTTTAAGAATGTTTTGAACTTTCTTAAGGCAGCAGGAGCTATAAAGCTCTTCCAAAGAGAGGAGAGGGCAACCAATGATCCTTTGGGCAATGATGTTAGCCCTCTGGAGCACTGTCCTATCTGCCACTGCGCAATTGGCAAACCATACATAGGTGCGGTAAGTTAAAATACTCTCTATGGTGCAGTGGTACAAAAGGGAATCTCAAACCTTTTTAACGGGGCCAATTCAAGGTCCATCAGATTGTTGGAGGGACGGACCAGCTGGGTGGGCATGGTTAGGTGGTCATGTGACTGGGTGGGCATGGCCAATTTAGCAGTCCATTTTGCCAGTTTAACAGTCCATTAAATAATACACACAAATTAAACTTTAATTTGTTTTGATCCTAGGGTGTTTTATTTGCTTTTGTTTGCATGTTGCTCTGTTGCTTGACTTTTCTTTTTACTAGATTGTTTTTTTAAGTTGTTTAGGAGTCTAATGGTCCACTTCAGAAAATTCAGTTTTGCAACAATTCTTCTCAGCCCCAAAGAGTTTTCAATCAACATATCTCTCTCTCTCTCTCTTCCCCTCTCCCTCTCCCTCTCCCTCTCCCTCTCCCTCTCCCTCTCTCTAGAAAGAAAAGTATGATAGAAGAGCAAATGGGGTTGGGGAAGAGAAACTTTGCTGAATTCCATTCCATTCCATTCCATTCCCATTCCCATTCCCATTCCCATTCCCATTCCCATTCCCATTCCATCCTATTGCTATTGCTATTCCATCCTATCCCATCCCATCCCATCCCATCCCTATTCCCATTCCATTCCATTATATTCTATTTGCATTGTGGCGGTCTCAATCAACTTTTGAAATATCACTGGCTGTCCTGGAGCTTCCTCCACATGTGCTGAATGGACGCAACAGGCTTGGGCAAGGGCTTCATGCATCTGGCAGGCAGGTTCGGACCAGGAAAGCATCGCTCAGAGCAGATCTGGTGAGGAAGCCCCAAGGTGGGTGCTCACAGCGCAGATCTGCTGGCCAGCCAGCCCTTTCTACCTCCCTCTCCAGGAGCAGAGACAACTATCCTTCGGGGGGCAGGCAGCCTCGCCAGTCACTGCCCCGTAACTGCCAAACACTGGGTGAGAGAAGGATGGGCAGCCAAGTGGTGGCAGCGGGAGGGAAAGAAGGTAGCAGGGTAGCTGTTGCAGTGTCTGCTCCCTATCTCACTTGCATCGCACCCACCACGCTTCGCCAACAGGTGTCCATTGGCTTGCAGGAGCCTCTTTCAGGCCAGCTCCTTGCCCGCTTGGAGCACACTGGTTGATCCCCGGTCCGGGGACAGAAGAAGCCGAACTAAGAAGCAGAGGTAGAGGGTAATTCAGGCATTCGATTTGGTTTTAGAAAAGCTGATGGAACAAGAGATTTATCATTGATGCATACTAGATAATTAAGAAAGCCGAAGAATATGAAAAGTAAATCAGTATTACTTTATTGATTATAAAAAGATCTTTGATTGTGAACCTGTGCAATATGTTTTAACAACGGAAATATCAACACATCTAATTGTCCTCATGCAAAATCTGTGTACAACCCAGGACATGACAGCATGGACAGAATATGTCTCTAAATTGGTAGCATAAGACAAGGCTATATACTGTTCCTTTATTTATTTAGCCTGAATGTGCCTGTATTATTTAGCCTGTATTTACCTATTTACACAATCTCACAGGGTCAAATGAGTTTAATTTATCAGATATGTTAAGTACAATAAATTCTGAAAATATTTCATTCCTGACATGCATTGTGCTGCATAGTGGTTCAACAACATTCTGTTAGATGATTCCATTGTATAGTGAATTATGATATAGTTCATATAGTTCATCATAGTTACTTTTCAGTGACAAAAATATTACTTTCTTCACTTTTTGCATATAATTTAAGCTAAATGTAAAATCTGTTCATGTGTATGTGTGCACATATGAACAGATTTTATATTTAGTTTAACTTTATGCAAAAAGTGAAGAAAGCAATATTATTATTTTTTTTACCAAAAATTACTATACCATGAATTTCATTAAGCTTTTAGTTACACAGGTATGGTTCTATTACACTACACATTAATGGTCTATTTTATTATATTAATGAAAAAAAATTAAGCATTTGCTTAATTAAAATTAGTATAACTTCAGTGTGGTATGTTTATTGACTTGGACAATATTTTTAATGCTAAGTAAAATATTAATCCTAGATTTCCACAGTGTCAATCTATGCCACTAATACAACAATTGCAATTAAGATATGCGTATGACTATAATACTATGTTTATATGCATTCTCTTCCTGTAGGAAATATTATTGGGGGGTCCAACTGCACCTTCTTTTAAGAGAATGGGTAGAGATCAAACATTGTTAGTTGCCCATAGCTTGGTGCTCAAGCTTTGAAACATTTTGCATTTGAAGGTTTTCTTGTGTTTTACAGACTACTTTTGTCCTTACTTTTTTCCTGAATGTTAGGATTCTTAATCTGATTTATATCCCTATTTGAATGTGCCTCCCTTAATTTTATTATTTACAGGTTTCCTATTTTGTGAATCATCTGAGCATTGTGGAAATGTGTGGCTTGTAAAACTATGCAGTCAGTGAATAAATACTGTGTATGGACGACAGCATTGGAATTATGTTAATTGTAACCAAAGAATTGCTTCATACAGTTGAAAATAAGACTAGATTTTTGGAACAAGGGGGATAGAAATCAAAATGCCACCAAAATTGATTTCTAACTCTTAGAAATGTAGCCTATAACTGTAATTCTCAATGAACAAATCAATATAATTTACTTCTTCATAATGATGCAGTTCCACGTACATCTGGCTGAACTCTATGCTCATTGAGTTTCAATGATCCATACAAAATTATCAGATAGTGTAAAAAAATAATTAAAAAAATGACATAACCATTGATGCCAATTTTTAACACTAGTCACTTTTTAAAAGAATACTATGTAGCTGTTCGGAAACATTCCAGAAGCAAAAGATTGACAAATGCAGAAATGTATTGCTGTTATTATATATGGGAACCAGTGAACAGGATTTAAATGGCAATACATTGTGGGAAGCTCCCCCCCCCACATCCTAAAAGAATAAAATTTTTGGAGAATATTAAAAAAAAAAAAGGCAGAATATTATATTTCCCTAAAGGAGAACTGGAGAAACATGTTTTTAGAGGATAAAGCAGCCCCCAGTCTTTCTTAATAGGCCACAGCAGATGCCAGCACTTAAAGACATAAAGAGCTTATTGAAAAAGGAAGCCAACTATCTAGATGGCTCCATTCATAGTCAAAGCAAATGCTGCCAACAGAAGCACATTCAAGAGAGGATATTTCAAAGCTCCTTGCAGCAAAGTTTGACAGCTAGCAAAAGCAGAATGGTCAGATTAGACCTTATCCAAGATCCAACACAGGACGTGAGCCCTTAGCCACAATAGGGATTGCACAACACCCTTTCAGAACATAAGCCCCTTCATTGCACAACCCCCAGAACAGTTCAAACTTCAAAGTCACAAAAACCTGTAAAGATCCATCCACTAATTCAACCATTTGGTCAGCTGCCCCAGAACCACAAACCCTGCTGGTTCTGTTTACCAATAAATAGAATCTTTCTTTCCAATTAGCCTCTATGCCATTTCCAGTGTCTTTCTCCCAGCTTGGAATCGAACCAGATGGATTTTCCTTCCAACAACATGAAATCAAAATATAATCTTAATTACACAACTGATTTAACCAAATTATTATTCATTTATGTTTTATAATTATATATATTAATATCTATGTACTACTAAAACGCTTGTGTCTATTTGGTATTTTGTAACCTTTAATTGTGGGAAATGGTACATCATAGAGAAACAATCTTTGAATCAATATACCTCAAATGGGCTGAGAGAATGAATTCAACATCTGGGATCCATTATGGGAGAGACTGAAATGTGCTAAACTTATGGCCATTTTGGAACCACCACGCCTTCCAACTACACTTCCCAGAAACCCATAGGTTGTGTGGCACAAGGGAAGATGAAAAGGGCACATCCCCATCCACTTTCCTGCTTCCTTCTGGCTGCTGTGTCCAATTGACCAGTGGCAAAGCATGATAGGTAAGCAGACATTGGCTGCTTTGGAATAATTTGGAATCTATTTATGGTGATGACTGGTGAGAAAAGGACAAGGGAATGACCCTAGATATCTGCTGGCAAGGCTGGACTAGCTGAGGGGGGCAGGGTGATTACCAGTGGTTGATGAGTGAGCTTTCTTCCTCTCTGGAGGTAGGAAGCCCTTGGCAATATACCAGAATGGGCAGGGGAAATGCAGTTTTCCTTGCAGTCTGTGAATCATTTAGTTCCCCTTCCTCCCACAATAGTAGTAGAAGCAGTTTTGTGAGGCAGAGACAGAGGTGGTGGTGGTGGAGGTGGAGGAGGAGGAGGTGGAGGAGGAGGAGGAAGAGGACGATGATGACTAGTTTTCACTTGGGTTCTTCTAAGGGTTGTGATGGGAGATAAAACAGTCTAAGTCTATATTATATGTTGAAAGGTATATCATGGGTTGTCTAGTATAATAATAAGGATGACTATCTGAAAACAATTGTTACATTTTAAGGACAATTTTGTTTAGAATTTAAAACAACTAGTCCTGCACAATTGAATTTGAAGTGGCTTTTTTCCATTATTTTTCTTTTTTTTTTAAATAATTTTTATTAATATATTCTATACACCAATACACAAATAAAATCCTGCCACCATGGTATAATATGATTACATTGTCCATAAGTATAAAGTCATTCCTTTATACATACATATTTGCCATCATATATATATACATCATCATATATCTATTCTATTTTCCATTATGTTTCAATGAACTTCAATGAAGTTCAGCTATTTCAAAATCTGTTAGTATTAATTGCTAGAGTTCATTTTCAAAATCTTGCTTTAGAATGTTAGGCAAAGTAAAGAAAATTTACTGTTCCATTTTTTTAAAAAATAGAGACATAGAAAGAGAAAAGGCTCATTTTTTTAAAATACTCCTTTCCTCCCATACCTTAAAAAGCAAATATTACTATTTAGAATTTCAAGTAGTGTTAATATTCATTATTAGTATTGCTAATAATAATGTAAACATTTATTTATGATACCTAATGAAGTATAGTTATTGACAACTGGCATTTTGGCTGTGTTGCTTTTCAACAGATGTCCTGAGGCATGTGTGAATGGAAGAACCTCCCTCTCCAGGTGGCCCAGCACCTGCAGTTTGTGATATTTGGTTGGTTAAGATGCATCCATTTTCTGGCACCAAGTGAAGAGACTGATGTTCCTGTTAATCCCTTTTGCACTGCTTTCTTATCAGCAGTTTATGATCTGGGAGATGATGCATTCTTTTTCATTACAATACAGCAGGCTTCTGATCTCTTTTCTCAGTTGCATTTGATATGAACTCTGTTGCCCGGTGACAGATCATATGAGGCTTTTCTTGTGTAATGTAAAAAGGTTTATAAACTCCCCTTGCCTTTTTAAATCACACTTTGCCACTTTTCTAAAGCTTGGCATCTCTTAGATCTTTTCCAAGCTGGAACAATATTTCTCAGTGACCATTTTTCCGAGATTTGGTCTGAATTACACCCAGACAATATTTAAAACGTTCTGATCTGAGTAAGCAGTGGGGGAGAATCTAATTTTGGAGTCTTTTATTCTATTTCCAAATGTACGGCTTTAAGAATTTAAGGAGAGAAAAGAAGGCTTTCAGTAAATTGAGAGTCAAATCAAAGTTTAAAAAGATGTAGTTCAGAGAAAAAACACACATTCTATGTTTTCCAGATTGGAAAGCTTCTTCAGATATCCTACAAAATATTTTAAGTCAATTATTAAGCTATATAGATCACTGCTCTGTCTATGACTAAATATACCATCTTCAAAAACAACAGGTTTCTCTCAGACCTTTGGTTTTTTCTGCCATATAATACCACATTACTTTCAAACCATTGTGGCGATTGGTAGATGTTCTTGGAAATTCTGATTAAACATATAGAAGAAACTGGTGCAAATTTGAATGAGAGCAAAGTGGAGATAATAATACACACAACTACACATCCTATTCATAAGTTCATCTTGATTTCCATTTCTCACTATTTTCCCTAAAGTTCAGAATTAGTTGGTCACAACATTCTACACAGTAGTGGGTTCCACTTACCTTCACTACCGGTTCAGAACTGTGAGTGTGCGCGCAGAGCGTCCATGATGACATCTGGGTGGGTGAGTGGAGCCTCCCACCGCTGCCGCTACTGGTTAGCCCAAACCGGAGTGAGCCATTAGAAACCCACCACTGATTCTACATAGAAAATAGTCAAATTAGGGTAAAGGAAGGATGTGGAGGGAGAGGCTTCAGATGAAATAATTTTGTCATTCTCATGCTTCTTCCTTTCTTAGATATAGACATCTGTTAGCACAATAGCTTCTAAGCTATTCATTATGAAATTCTTGAAATTCTAAGCTTCTTTAGGAACTTCCAATGAAAGCAACTTGTATATGCCTCAAAATTACTGGTTCATTTGATTTATTTTGTATCTAATGAGGACAACAGTGAAATACAATAAGGTCATTAAACCCGTAAAATAAAATAAATTGGTAGATTGCCAAAGGGAGACAAATGCCAGTTTAGGCTGATAACCACTCTAAGAAAATAATAATATGAAATGGATAAAGAGTAATATTTTGACTGGAACAGTGCCACCTATTCAGGGGGAAAAAGGGATAATGTTGTGAAAGCAACTCCATATCAGTTTGATTTTCAATAAATAGAAAGCTTGTGACTGACCATGCCTGTTATGACACCAATTTTGTGAAAGTGTCCATAACAAGTTTTCAAAAGTCCAAATTGTTGTTATTGTTTTCTATTTATATCATGTCATTCTTCCCATGTGGCACTTAAAGGTGTCTACTGGCTTTAAAAAAAGAATGACTATTTGTTTGCTATAGTTTCTAATATTTCAGAGAGAAAGAGATGTTCATAATTTACCAAGACTAAAGCTTTGATGCCACAAAGCAGAACAACAAGGAAAAACAAACAAACCCAAAGCAAACAATGAACAAAAAAGTCATACTGGAGCAAAAGAGAATGAAACCCTTGGACCATATATCATATCACCAATATCCTAGGGCAGTCCTCTAACTATTCTGCCATAACAGAAGAGAATTTTTTTTTTTCATATCTTAGCTTTGTGGATATTTCTCTAGTATAACAGTGAAACAGCCCTTCAATAAAAAATATCTTTAAATAAAAAATTGGCTTTTAAATACTTTTGCATTTTAGTCAGTTTCTGATTGTTCTATCTTTGCTATTTTACCACTGGAAATCCCATTCTTGCAAGTTATGTTCCTATAATAATTTGAATTCTGAGAAAATTAATGCTTGGCCTATGTTACTAAATTAATGCTCACTAGAGAAATTAAACTTCATTTCCCCCTACTAGTTGTCATTAAACCTTATTCCTTCCTGTGCTTTTACTTCTCCCAAGAGAGACTTGATGAAGGAGCTCTTCTTAAGAAGCTTTTTCCAATACTGATGCTATTGTCACTGCTAAATGGGACTTCTGCCGGTGAAAGATTGTTCACGTTTTTTTTTTTTATGGAGAAATTTGGAAAAATCATCTATTATGTTTCTATGCTTTCAAATTAAATGGGTAATATCAAAGGTTAATTTCTAGACTAGTGCTTCATATTTAATGTAAATTGAGCAAATAATTTACTTATTGTAAGGGGATATCATGAAAAGATATATATGATATTGTATCTGTAGAACTCCTATAAACTGTTAAATTTGCCTTCCTATAACTGCTGCCTTTAAGACATGCTGTGAAAATTTGGAAATTTGGATAGTGCCACCAAGATGAATTTTAATACAGACAAATGGAAAGTCCATACAAAGAAAAAAAACCCAAAGTCATAAGCATAGGATGGCGGGATCATTTTAGGCAGACTACATGTGAAAGAGATCTGGGTGTCTTGGTAGATCACAAGATGAACATGATCCAAGATTAGAATGCACCCATGAAAAAAAAAATGATTTTTTCCCCAAAAGTTGCCTCAGTTAAGGGTAGGGAAGGTAAGTGAATCCCACTTCTGCTCCCATCATGTAGAAATGTTCAAAATTATACTAAAAGGCAACACAAGGAGAAATTAACTTAAATTATAAGGCTTTTGGTTGGATATCAGGAAAATTTTCCTAACGGAAGGTTGTTCCGTCAGTGAAACAGATATCTTTAGAATGTAGGGATTCTATAACAGCAAATCTGTACACTAAAGAAGCATTTGGATTAGATTTCCAAAGCCCCATTCAATACTTTCATTGTAGAGTTTTATGAAAATTGTGTTCTTTGTGGTAGATGTGTCCCTCAATTTTGTTTGAGATTTTTAAAAATGAGAAACTGAAAGGAAAAGCAACAACTAGAACTGATGTTTCATCATTTTACAAATATGCTACTGTATATTGTTAATCTGTGGGAGAGGAGAAGAATCACTGAGTAATTTGCCTGTAAAGGCCCACACTAATATTCCTCATACAGTCTATACAGAAGGCTTGAACAATTTTCTTTTAAGCACTTTGCTTTTTCCCCAAATGCAGATTTTAACCGCAGCCCAGGGAGAGAATGAATTTTTTATTTCTTTTCTTTCGGTTGAAGCAGAGAATTCCCAAGGCTTAATTTATATGTAATTAAGAGGTTGTGGAAATTTCACATCCCCAAGATTCTTAGTCACAGTAGTTCAGAATATCTGTAAAAAGAAGTTATATGTTTCTTCTTACCTCCATCCATTTATAAACTGATAAAGTATGTTACAGTTTTATGGAGGCTTCTATGTATTTATTTATTTATGAAATTTAGAAATTCCATAAGACTCTGTTTGGTTTAAAAAGTTAAAAGCAATGAAACAATAATAGAATAAAAATACAAAGCTTACATGTTCAAGGAAGAGGAAACAATAAAACAAATTCACAATCAAATAGAATTTTATAGAGCTTCAGCACCCACCCTAATCCAAGGCTTGAGAAAACAGCTACATTTCAAAATGTCTGGCAAGGATAAAAGTCATACAAATATCAGCAGGGAATGGGATATAGAGGTATTGTTCCATAGGATAGGCACCATGACAAAGGATGCATACTTCCTGGGTCCTCATAGCTGACATTATTAACGGAAAGAATCTGGGGTACACCCTTTCTACCTCTACTTGTCCAGGATAGGCAATAGTATAATTTCCACCTGGAAGCCAATTGTAACCAATGACGCTTGTGGATCAGTGATGTCACATGGCATCTAACAATGGTTATTGAATTCTGCACCATTGAATTCTGGCCAGCTATAGATTCGATGAATGAACTTCAAGGATAGCTCTATATAAAGTGCATTGCAAAAGTCCACATGTGAAATAACTATGGCATGAATGGCCACCTTTATTTTCTCCTGATTTAGACATGGGTACTACTGGTGCCTAAGATAAATCTGTGCAAAACATCTCTTGGCCACAACTGCCACTCTCTCTTCAATATGAAGTTGCAAATCCATGAAACTCCTCAGACTGAGCAACTGTCTCAAATGGGAAGCGTGAGCCTATTCAAGACTAATGATAGAAAGCTCCCAGGAACAGAGAGCCCATTTAGTCTTGTTAGGATTTTGGGGAAGCTTTGGAGTGCTGGGGTGATTAACAAGAAGGAAATTAATATTTGTATTTATATTTCCCTAGAGGAGGGGTAGTGACCCAGCACTTTAGGGAGGCTGAGGTCTGTCCTCTTCTTAAGAAGCCATCACTGGATTCCACCCTGTTGGATAATTTCCAACTTGTCTCCAATATTTCCTTTTGGGAAAGGTGGTTAAGAAGGTGGTTGTGCAGCAGCTCCAGAGGTTTCTGGATGAAATGGATTATCTAGACCGCTAGCAGTCAGGATTCAGGCCTGGATATGGGGCAGAAACAGTATTGGTCATGCTTTTGGATGATCTCTGTGGGAGCAGTTTAGGGTAGTGCATCCATCCTTGCTCTACTTGACCTCTCAGTTGTTTTCAATACCATCGACCATGTTATTGTTCTGGAGTGGCTTCGGGGATGGGAGTGGGAGGCATGTGTTTTCCTGATTCACTTCCTTCCTCTGTGGCTGTTCTCAGTCAGTGTTGATAGGAGGGGAGAGATCCAACCCTCGCCCACTGCTTTGCAGGATCCTGCAGGGCTCAGTACTCTCTCAGCTCCTGTTCAACATTTATATAAGAGCCTGGTGGCACAGCAGACTAAAGCACTGTTATTAACAGTTATTAACATCAGCTGCCCGCAATTACTGCAAGTTCAAATCTCACCAGGCTCAAGGTTGACTCAGCCTTCCATCCTTTCTAAGATAGGTAAAATGAGGACCCAGATTGTGGGGGAAATAAGCTGACTTTGTATAAAAATATACAAAAGTATGAAGGCTATTGCTTAACGCATTGTAAGCCGCCCTGAATCTCTGGAGAAGGGCGGCATATAAATCAAATTAAAAAAAAAATGAAGCCATTGGGTAAGATAATTCATTACCATGGACTGATGTATCATCAATATGCTGATGATACTCATCTGTATGTCTCAACCCATGGTGATTTAAACAATGTTGAATCCTCCCTCTTGCCTGTTGTGGTCAGATGAGTCAGACGAGTTAGAGGAGATGGAGGGGGTGCCTGGGTTACCATCAGGGCCTGCAGAAGGCTTTGAGGATTAGGAGGTATCAGATCCAGATGCAGAGCAGGGACCATCTACTCATGTTCAGGTGGAGAGACAGCTGCTTTCAGGGCCTGAGCTGAATGAGAGGGAGGAACAGCTGGGGCCTGTCCCAGAAGTGTGAATGCACAGAGAGGAGAGCAACACAGGACTGAGGGCCAGCTATTCAGGAAAAGAAGGAGACTTAACAAGCTCCTCCCCTGGCTGGGATATAAGGACAAGGGTTGTGGGAGGCATGGTTGTTGAAGACAACTGTTCATGTTCCAGAAGAGTTCCCGCTGGCAGATTCCTTGCCAGGATTTCCTTGCCACTAACCAGGTTGGTCAGGACTCTTTGTGTTGGGCTTGGAGTGCTAATTGAAGCTCCCTGCAGGGAACTCAGAGACTGCTATGGCTTGTGAATCACCTAAGGATGTGTGACCTGTAACTTTGTCAGCGAATGCTGTATATTCCTGACTTTCTAAATAAAAAGGGGTTTCTCCTCATGAGTAGGCTGTTGAGTTGGGCTCATGAAGGCTGGGTCAGAACAGTGCCTGGAGGCTGTTAGGTGCTGGATGGGGAGCAATGGGTTGAAACTGAACCCTGGCAAGACTGAGTGACTCTGAATTTGGGGTTCTGCAACACATGGAGAATTGCCACCTTTGGTCTTAGAGGGGAAACACTCAGAAGCTTTAGTTGGTGCAAAATGCAGCGACCTGCATATTTTTTTATGCAGACCTCAGTGTGCATATGTATCACCTTTCTTGCAGGACTTGCATTGGTTGCTGATTTGCTTCTGGGTACAATTCAAGGTGCTGGTTGTCACCTTTAAAGCCCTTCATGGCTTGAGACCAGGTTATCTGAGGGACCATCTCTTGCTGGTCATATCTACCGAACCCACTAGTGTGGGGAAGCAAGGAATGTTCCCCTAGAGAAATACACCTGGTATGACCTAGAAGAAGGCCTTCTCCATGGTGGGTCCCCCTCTTTGGAACATCATTTCCCCAGAAAATAGAATGGCCTCCACTCTAACACTGAAGGAAGATGCTGAAGTCCTGGTTAACCCAGAGCGGGATGGAGCCCATGAATTTACTTATGTGATGTGTTGTCACCAGGGTGAGGGATGGGAGGCTATTATTGTTTTATTGTTTTAATTTATTTTGTTTTATTTGTTTTATTTTTTATATATGATGTTTTATATACCTGTAAGCCGCTTTGAGTCTCCATGTGTGAATAGGCAGCAATATAAATTTTCAAACAAACAAACAAACAAACAAACAAACAAACAAACAAACCAATATTTATTGGTGATGAAAAAATTACAAAAGAGTAAGCAGGCAGTCAATCGGAAATACACCAAGCTGTTTAAATAGCAGTCTTATAATTTACAGCCACAAATGCATATATGGCTGCCAGTGTGTTCTCCATGGTGTGCCAGCTTACTCTCTTGTAACTGCTTCTTCTCCAGTCTCTGTCTCTGCAAGGAAAAAAGAAAGAAAAACATGTCAGGCATAAGACAACGCATACTGGTGATTGAAAATGCTGTGAAGGTCCTAAATGTGGGTATTGGTTATTAAGGTTTTTTTTAGCACCATTGTAACTTTTAATAGTCACTGAATGATGGGCACAGATAGTCTAGTGAAGACAAGACCAGGGGCGATATGATAGCAGTGTTCTAATATTTGAGGGGCTAACACAGAGAAGAGGGGAACAACCTATTTTCCAAAGCACTAAAGGCCAGATAAGGAACAATGGATGGAAACTGATCAAGGAGAGATTCAACCTAGAAATAAGGAGAATTTTTCTGATAGTGAGAACAATCAACTAATGGAACAACCTGCCTTGAGACATTGTGGGTGCTTCATTACTGCAGACTTTAAAGAAGAGATTGGACAGCCACTTGTCAGAAATGGTATAGGGTGTCCTGCTTGACCATGGGGTTGGATTAGAAAACCTTTTCAGTTCTGTTATTCTATTATTTTGTTATTCATTCGGTAAGCAAGGACAATCTGTACTGACTTTTGGGATCCCTTCATCCTGTACATGTCACCATTGGCAGACATTCTTAATATAGCGCATGCATGGTATGCCATTCTTCAAGCATTCTTGTCTCAAGTTATTAGTGCTTTATAAGTAACTAGCTGTACTTGGCCACGCGTTACTGTGGTGTCTGGTGCTTCCGCTGGACTAAAAGAGCGAGGCTGAAGTTCCAAACTCTCCACGAACATTTGGTGGGTGTGGCCATCACTCACTTTCATCAGTCACATGACAGCCCCTGACCATGCCTAACCAACTGGTGATTAGGGCAGAGAACCGGTTGCTAAAAAACAATGGGAACCACAAAATCCTCCCTCTCTGTCTCCCCCTCTCTCTTTGTATCTATGTCTCTCTCTATCCCCCCCCTGTATCTCTCTATGTGTCTCTCTCTCCCCCTCTCTCTGTATCTCTCTATGTCTGTCTCTCTCCCTGTCTGTATTTCTCTATGTCTCTCTCTCTCTCCCCCGTATCTCTCTATCTGTCTCTCTCCCCCCTGTATCTCTCTCTGTCTCTCTTTGTCCCCCTCTGTATCTGTCTGTTTCTCTCTGTCCCCCCTTTGTATCTCTCTATGTGTCTCTCCCCTCTCTGTATCTTCTATGTGTCTCTCTCTCCCCCCCTCTGTATCTCTCTATGCCTCTCTCCCCATCTCTCTGTATCTCTCTATGCCTCTCTCCCCCCCCTTTGTATCTCTCTATGTGTCTCTCTCTCCCCCTCTGTATCTATCTCTCTCTCTTCCCCCGTCTGTATCTATGTGTCTCTCTCTCCCCTCTCTTTCTCTCTCTGTCTCTCTCTCTCCCACCCTCTCTCTCTGTATCTCTGTATGTGTGTCTCTCTTCCCCCCATCTTTCTGTATTTTTCTATGTCTCTCTCTCCCTCTCTCTCTGTTTATCTCTGTCTCTGGCCCAGTCTCTTCTGCATCCCCCGCCATCACCATTACCTTTTCAGGCCAGGCCTTCACAGCTTTCCACACAACAGCAGAAACTCGGGGGCCCCCTCCATCCTCTCTACACAGATGTTCTCTGGGGGCTTGACAGGGAGAGGCATAGCAGGGAAGGGAAGGGAAGGGAGGGAGGGAGGGAGGGAGGGAGTGCGGCGGGGGTTCGAGGCTGGTTTTGGGCTTCCTGCCTGAAGGAAGAAAGCAGCAAAGCCAGGAGCCATGCACACCCCATTGGACCCCTGCTGCACAGTTCTCCTCCCCCACCTGCCAAGGGCAGGGGAATTATTAAATCCCCCATTCTTCCAGGCAAAACGGAGGAGGGCTGGCCATCCTCCCTCCTGCCCGTTTCCACCCTCCAAAGCCTCCTCGGAGCCCCTTTTTTGCCAGAGAACAAAATTTTCATGTAGGCTCCATGAACTGCCAGAGCACCCACCTGGGAATCAAAGGCGGCGCTGGTCAAAGGTGACCCCAAGGCTCCAGTTGCTTCCTCTCCTGCTCACCGACCGGATTCGCATAGCGCCGGTTAGCGGCTGGTCTTTCTGACCTCAGGGCCATGGTAGCACTGGGCCAGGCGCAATTCGGGCCAGGAGAGGGATGGTGGGTTCCCGCTCGGCGAACCCAAGCAGCCTCGTTGCCAGGTGTTCTTTGGAGGGACTCCCGAGAGCAGCTGGTGAGGGGGATGGGCAGCAGCGGCAAGCGAGGCTAGTTCGCAGGGTGGCTGGAAGAGGGGGAGGTCAGAGCCAAGCTCGGGCGAGCCCCGTCCAGCCCTAGAAGTGCTGGCTGTGAGGGCTTCCCGATGGGGAGCCGGCTGCCTACCTCCCGAGCCTGGTGGCAGGATATGGCCCTCGGGCATCTCTGCCTTCCAAATGCACAGTTTCTTGGAAGCAATATGGAGACTCTAAATATAAGGAGCAAAAATCTGTTGAGTGTAATCAGGGCTGGGAGGCTGCCATGTTGGTTTTACGCCCAGCATATGGCGCTGTTTTTCAATGTTTTTCAATATTTGTCAATGTCTTTCAATGTTTTCCAATGTTTTTCATGTTTTACCTGTCACAGGCATGACATATATATAATATAGGTATATAGAAACACACCCGTAGTCAAATGCAACGTTGTGTCAAAATTTGAAAGCAATCGGTGAAGAACTTTCAGAGATGTGCGGTTATGTACAAACGGACATTTACATTTTTATTTATATAGATGATTACATTTTGACTAGTCACCTAACTACAGATAAGTGCCCTCAAGTCTTCTTAAAAATTTCAACTGTCTTTAATTATTTCTTTAATAACCACATGTTTGTTCCCTTGCCAAAACTCTTTTTTTCTCCATTAGTTCATTACTAGCTGGAAGAACAACATGTTTGATGGTCTCTCTTGTCTACTCCCTTTTTTTTTTTCTAAAGAAAAAAGTTAAACTTTTCGTTCATTTACATCCTGTTGCTGCCACCATGATTTAAATTGTTTCTCCCTGTCTTAGTTTTATCTTTTTCTTTCTTTGGGAGGAGGCTTCCCCCCCCCTTTATTCTAATGTCTGAAGGGCTGGAAAAACTGTTATTATTCAACAGCCAGTGGTAACAGTGCCACCAATAAAATTTATACTTCAACATGTATTAGCTACAGATTGCTAGAATATTACATTACTTAACACAGTGTATCACATTTTAAACAGACATAAAAAGGGTTCATTTTATGAGTCCACTTACACATATAAAATATAAAACATGAAATTAACCTTGAGTATAAAATATGGAAATGGTGATAATATATAATGTGCAAGAGATGTGGATGCCTTGACGATTCCATATTGCAATTTTTACACGTAATAATTAATAGGAAACATTGCATATTTAATTTAATACTGTAATATTAGTTTCAGTATTTTTTGAAACACGTTATTTTGGAACAAAGTTCGGCTTAGCTTCCTGAAGAGAGTATACATTTGCTTTTTTTGACAACATAGAAATACTTTTTCTCCTTTTTTTTTTATTCCTAGTTAGACAACAACAAGAATTCCAAATGTTCTCCCATCCAAATACTGCTTAATTTCCAAGACCTGCCATGTTCACCTACTTCTTGCTACCTGCTGATGGGGTAATGGAGCAACTAGATAAAGACAAAGGAATCCCTGCTGATTTTACTCCGCTAGTCATTGCCAACTATAGGGGGCAGTGCTCCTCTCTGTTTCAAGGCCATTGAGCTAGCACTTTCTGTAGATATTTCTGTGGTCATGTGGCCAGCATCTTAACCACTGAGCCATTGCACCATCCCTAATGGAGCAACTAGCCAATGTTAATTATAAATATTATGCAATTAAGAAGGAACAGTTAATTTTCAGGAATTACAGGAAGCAAAAAATATACAATGTAGCCCTCTATTATTTCAACTATTTTGAAAATGTATCATTGGTTTAGTGATTTATTTCAGAACTCTATCTAAACATAACTCATCAACTAGCCCAACATAACTCATCAACTAGCCCAACATTTACTGAAATGACAAAGAAAGCTGTATACTGAAAAGGACTAAGGAAGTAATCAGTGCCATTTTTTAAAAGTCCTAATCTACTCAAAACCTTTCTGTATCTTATCTTTGGGAAGCAGATACAAATGCTACTTGGCTAGGAAGTACTTTATAAAGACACATAAGCTACATTTAATCATTCTCTGAGTAGGAAGAAAAAACATTTCAAAGTTATACCTTGTACTACATAAAATCTTTCATGCATTTTTAGAGCATCCTCCTATAAAAAGGTCCTTGGACATATTTTCCTTCTCCCTTTTTTTAAATCCATTGCATATTTAGATACTCTGTATTCTTCCCAGAGAGTCCTCAAAAATTGTGCTGGGCTATTCTTTTAACTAATGGATACCTGACATAGCCTAGATCTCACATTATTTTATTTTATTGTATTTATTTTGTATATAAGAATTTGCTGGACAAGGACAAATCTGAGAGTATGAATAACCATGTACAGATACATTATACATAATAGTCATATATTGCAAAATATATCAATGCCATGTTTGTTGAATGGAATATGAATAGAATTCAGTTATACTGATATTGTAAATAAAAGACAGCCTTTCTAAGGGGTTATATTAGAAAGAATCAATTAACTGAGCAAGTGATTGTTCATCAGTCCTGCTATATCAGCCAGAATTAATTAACCTAACTTCCTTACCATGCTAAAATTAGAGAATGATAGTAAATAGCAGGAATATTTGCCCCACCATGTTATTAATAAAAATACTGGTCTGGTACATTATGATAATTTATGAGTTTTGCATTGTGGGAAATTACTAAACCATGCTTACAGTTACTAAATTACAGTCCAATGCTTCAGGTATGTTCAAGGAAACTTGCAACAGAAATATGTAGAAAATCAAACATACTAAAAATAGCAAAAACGTAAACCAGCGCAATGGATTTGAAGCTATGGATTTATGCTATGACCTTAGCCATAGTACAAAGGCATAATGCTTCAAGTAAACTGTTTGCCTGTGCCTCAAGGTGACCATCACAGATAGGTAAGGAAAGCTTTTTTAGAAAAATTGTAAAAGCATCACACTTAAGTAACTTACTTAAACCATTTAACAAGTCTGTTAGCTATGAAGTAGTAAAAATGAAAGGTAACTCAGGATGACAAGTTGATTCATTCATTGGAAACAATAACGAACTGGTTTTTACACTTAAAAAAAAGATTTTTTTTCAGTTTCAAGTCTATAATCCTGGAATTTTTTGGTCATATCTCATCCAAGTATTTAATAGGGCTGAGCCTAATTAGCTTTTTCAAGATCAAATAAAGTCTTATAGCTGTTGCCGAATTAAATATTAAACAATTTACAGTTTACAAGAGAAATAATACAATTATGAAAAAAAACAACAAGAGTGCATGGGACAAGAGTAAATAGTTTAAATGGATGGTGAAATATCATTAAGAAACCTGAAAAGTTCACACTTCAGTGAATTTTGTACTGACTCTGAAAACTTAAAAAATAAGACATTCTATAAAAACATGATAAGAGTTCTGTAAATGTGATAGCAAGACTTTAAATAGAGAAGAATATAAATAAAATATACTAATGGTCTATGTCCGTGTTGGCGAATCTATGGAATGTGTGCCGGAAGTGGCATGCAGAACCATCCCATGAGGAATGTGTGGCCTTGCTGGCTCCTTGTCTGCATTCCTGTGCACACATACATGCCGGTCAGCTGGTCTTCCTGTGCGCGGGATTGCCAAAACCCAGAAGAGCAGTGTTCCATCGCGCATGCACGAACCGGCACCTGAACTTCTGGGTTTACGTTGTGCACATGCGCGATGGTCAGCTGTTCATTGGGTGTACATCCGTGCCAAAAACCAGACGTTCGGTTGCCGGTTCATGCATGCGCAATGGAACGCTGCTCTTCCGAGTTTCAGCGCTGCCCTGTGCACGATGGCCAGCAAGGCTGTGCAGTCCAGGCGGGATGGTTTCGCATGCCATTTCCGGCATGCAAGCCAGCACAAGGTGATGAAAAAGGTTAGCCATCACTGGTCTATGTGAATAGGACAGAAAGAAGATAGTGGAAAGATAAGCTCAGTTAAGGAATTTGTTTCTAATTAGTATCTTTAAGATAACATAGATAACTTTGAATGATCTGAAAATCTAAGCTAGATCTATCTAGTTACTTTTCAGATATGCTAAAGTCAAGGTGTCCATGAAGTCATCAAGAGTTGAGTTTATCTTAAAGGAAACTTTACTTAAGGAAACTAGTGTACAGAAAGTACATAAATGCACATTGTAAGTTCCATGATACATCATGTTTTTAAATTTTAAATAACCAAAATTATCATTCTGATTTATTAATGACTATTAACTGGGTGGATAACTGAAGTTACTGTATCAGTTTCAGTTTCAACCAGTACAACAGATTTGGAGGAGACTGATGTAATGAAATGGCAAATGCACTAAATCCATTAACACAAAGAATCAATAGAGTCATAAATTCAGCAGGAAGTAAATGAAAATACAGTAATCATAAAAATACAGTTCAGTAGTTTTTATAACAAAAAAATTGGGGGAAATTACAAATTATGTGAAAACATAGGATTATGGCATCAACATCACACATAGGACAGTTGATAGCCATCACGGATACTTTTTATATATAGCCACTGAAATTTGTAAGCACTTGGAGTTTTATGACTATTTTTGTTTTCTTTTGGAAAATAGATTTTTTTTTAAGAAATGTTTTTCATTCAGTGTTGAAGAAAACTATCTGTACCACACAGAGATCGACTCCTATGTACAATTCTATGAAGCTGCCAATCAGAAGTATCTAGGACATTCAGAAATAATAGTCCCTTCAAATTTTAAAACCTCCCTTCAAATACTCTGTAATTTTATAATATGCTTCAGGGTGATAAATGATTGCTAATATTCATTCATGAATTACTTCAAACTGAACTGAGGCCAAAGCGACTCCCTGTGTGAGGTTTTCTATAAATAGATGGAAAGGTTGTAGAATAGCTAGAGAATTTTATTTTACACCCAATCATAATCTAAACCAGATTAGTATGATGAGTGACTACTAAAATGAACAAAGGCATTGTATCAATATTTGGCATATCTTCTGGTTGAAGCAATTATTTTAAAACTTAAATCATGCCAAAATATTAATGATACAGAAAACAGTAATGTGATGTTAAAGAAAGGAATAGTTGTGAACTGATAAAATTCTTAAATACTATAAATGACTCTATGCTGGAGCAATTGGTCAGGGAGCAGACAAAGAAAGGGTAATATTATATAGTACATACATATAACAATAACAATAGCACTTATATTTATATACCGCTTTACAGTGCTTTATAGCCCTCTCTAAGTGATTTACAGAGTCAGCGTATTTCTCCCAACAATTTAGGTCCTCATTTTACTCACCTCAGAAGTTGGAAGATTGCATCAACCTTGAGCCTGATGAGATTTCAACTGCCAAGTTGCAGGCAGCCAGCAGGTAGCAGAAGTAGCCTGCAGTACTGCATTCTAACCATTGCATCACAGTGGCTCATAAGTACACATACATACATATATACATACATGCATGCATGCATACACATATTATGCAAGTCTTGTTGTACTGAGAAAATTTATTGCATTTCAGCCACTATTCTGACCCAATTGGTTCATTTCAATATATACATATATCATATACAGTACATACACACCTACACACAAATGTTGGTTGAGAAATCAAGAAAATTGGGTCGGAATAGTGGCCAAAATGCAATGTATTTCAACATTAAAAAATTATCATATTGTCATTCTAGTAAAAGGAAACTTCTCAAAATTGAAAGAAAATCCACATGGAAGGTTAAAAGGGAAGCTCCCTCCAAAATGCTTATTATTTGAGATACTTATTTATTTATTTATTTATTATTTAAATTTTTATATCGCCCTTCTCCTGAGGGACTCAGGGCTGTGCACAGCCACAATAAAACAACATATCTCCATAAAATTTAAAAACAGTTTAAAGCATATTAAATAATTTGGCCCTTATATTAAAAACTAAAAAACTAAAACACCCATTAAAATTCGTTATTTAAGCCAGCCCAGCCTGTTGGAACAGTAAAGTCTTAAGGGCATGGCGAAAGGTATGTAGGTTGGGGATCATACGTACCTCTGGGGGCAATTCATTCCAGAGGGCAGGTGCCCCCACAGAGAAGGCTTTCCCCCTGGAGGTCGCCAGTCTACATTGTTTGGCTGATGGCACCCTGAGGAGTTCCTCTCTGTGGGAGCGTATTGGCCGGTGGGAGGCTATCGGTGGCAGAAGGCAATCTCCTAAGTACCTAGGTCCTAAGATATGGAGCGCTTTAAAGATGGTAACCATCACCTTGAATCGCACCCGGAAGACCACCGGGAGCCAGTGCAGCTTGCGCAGGAGAGGTATTACATCGGTGCGCCATGTCACTCCCATAATCACCCGCGTGGCCGCATTCTGGACCAGCTGGAGCCTCCGAGTGCTCTTCAAGGGGAGCCCCATGTAGAGAGCATTACAGTAGTCCAGATGGGAAGTGACGAGGGCATGAGTGACTGCACGCAAGGCGTCCCGGTCCAGAAAGGGACTCAACTGGTAAATCAGGTGAACCTGATAAAAAGCCCCCCTGGCCACCACTGTCATATGATCTTCTAAAGACAGCCGTGCATCCATGAGGACACCCAAGTTGCGAGCCCTCTCTGAGGGGGCCAAGATCTCACCCCCAATAGTCAGAGATGGAGCCAGCTGGCTATACCGGGACGCTGGAAACCACAGCCACTCGGCTTGGAGGGGTTGAGTCTGAGCTTGTTTCTCCCCATCCCGATCCGCATGGCCTCCAGGCACTGGGACATCACGTCAAGGGCATCATTGGGGTGGTCCAGGGTGGAAATGTACAGCTGAGTATCATCAGTGTACTGGTGGAACTTCACCCCAAAACCACGGATGATCTCACCTAGTGGCTTCACATAAATGTTGAACAGGAGGGGTAAGAGGACCGACCCTTGCGGCACTCCACAAACAAAGTGCCTCAAGGTCGACCTCTGTCCCCCTGTCAATACAGACTGCGTATGGTTGGAGAGGAAGGAGGAGAACCACAGCATAATAAACCAATCCTGGCACCTGAAAATTACTATATATTTTTTTCAAGATGCTTACTATTCAATCTCTATGGTTTGTTCTAGAATCTGCCCAAATTTCAGTGTAACAGTGATATGTAGTCTGACTCCAATAAGTAGATTATATGAACACTGGAGAATTGTCCTTGAGAATTATCAGTGGATTATGTCCATGATGCAGACTGAAACTCTAGGCATTACATTACCTGAGTAATGGACAATAATAATTTCAGTCACATCTCTTCTGAGTTGCAATAGGATTCAGGCACTGTCCATAAAATCCCCCTCATATATATCCCTGATCCTATTAGCATCTTCTTTTACTTATAGCCAGCAATGATTTGTTGGGTCTTCATTCCAAATGATCATATAATATGAACTGGGTCCAAGGGCACATAACTGAAACAAAATAGTTTCTACATCATCTGCCCAGAGGTTATTCTGGGCAATATATCCTTACAAAGAGAAGACTATTCATTCCCGCCCCCCCCCCCCGCCCCGTTATGGAAAATTAGACTTGATATGGCTAAGTTACACAAGTTTTTGTGTTTGCAGACAACCTGCCAAGGAAAACAAATCATGTAATTATTAAGACAGTTAATAGTCACATCCTTCTCAATTGTGCTGCCAGGGACTCATTAGAGAGAGAAAAACCAGTCCAGATCCAGGAGAACTCAAAAAGTTGGCAGACTTCAGGATATCTTTTATCTCAGAAGGTCCTTCTTTTGTCAATGCACAAGTGTGGTAGTTGTTTATAGGATTGAGGCAGAGTTCGTGTGCCTCTTTTATCTGTTTCTGGTGATATATGACCCTATTTCTTTCTTATCTTCTTCCTGAAGAGAACTTTTAGACAAGTTTTATCACTTTTTTCCTCTCTGCATATATGCCTGCTTCATTTTTACATTATGAGAATTCATCCAACTCTCACAGCTGGATCAGTCGAAGTTTTATTGCATCAGAATGAAGAACTATTGAACTACTTCAAATGATAAATTTGGTGATTTCTCTTGAGTAGAAAAAAAATATTTACTGTTTTGTGATTAGTTAAGCCACTCAGAGTCACCTGATCTGTGAGATAGGCAAACAAATAAATCATTTATATATGTATAAATTATATATATAAATTATAATTATAATATAATCTTGTGAATGAAAATAAATATGTCCTGTGGTATCATTAAAATAATACTACTATAACAATTTAGCAAACTAATAAATTATCAAACTTCAAGATACACTGTCTAAAGAAAGCCAATATAACTAGTTGGTTTTAAGATGCTAGTAGGTTGGTTTTACAGTGCAAAAGATATTTTAAACTGAAAAACATTCTGTTTTAAAATTATTAAGTAAGCTATGATATATGAAGCTATGTTTCAAATATGCAGAATTAAGAAAGAAGAAGTATACTACTGTAAAATAAGAATAGAATGCAGGCAAGCAAAAAAATTATATATACCATTAACACCTTTTATAAATTAATTTCTGTGCAGTCCATAGAACTTGGAGATGGGAAATCCTAGAGGAATATGAAAAACTCTAATTTGGGTCTCTGCAGGTCATAACAAGTTGAGTCTAGTCTTGTGTAAGATAATGAAGCTTCTGTCTTTGTTTATATGGGCCAATAAACAGCCAGGCATGGTTTGCCTGTGTTAGAAGTAATTCAAAGTTGGATATTTATTGAATAGAAATATGCCAGGGTGTTACTCTTTACATCTATAAATAGTCTGTAGATAGTCACATTTTAATTGCTTTTCTTAAACAGTACCCCTGCCAGTTAAAATAAATTGCATGTAGAATGGCCACTGTTGAGAGATATTAAAGAATATTTATCAGCATGATTACAGCAGTTGCTTTATAAAAAGCAATGTTGGGATCTTATGGTCCAGAACTCCATGAAACCAGTGGAGTCTAGGATCACTGAATGTCAGATAAAAGGAGGGGGAAAGGAAAAGAATGCGGGTATTTTATCAACTAAAATAATAATTATATTAATATTACTGAAAAATGAAAATCACATGATGGAACAACTATTTTTAGTAGCCAAACCAGTGCCCCAAAATGATTATGAATTATTCACATTCTCAAGGCCTTTTATAAGCTGTATGCTATAAAAAAGAAGAGGTGAAAAAGAGAAATGATTTGCAATGATGGCAAAAGTCAGAAATTATTCATTTCAAATTCAGTGAATAGGAAGAAATGCAGACATATTTGCACTCTATATTACATTCTACTAGGTTGATAAGTAGGTTTCATTTAGTAAAAGTTAATTTACTATGCTGCTATATTACAGCAACAAACAAGTGATTGCCATTCCATTTTTGAACATATACAATTAAATAGTTATATGAATACAAGCCTATATAAAATGGAAAGCTTTATACAAAAATATGTTTTATATTAATAGAGTTTAACTATAGAGAGTGTGCCCTGTAATAATTTAATACCATAGGAGCTTTGCCTGCTTCTGAGAGGGGAAAGTAAATTAAAATGATTGTGGTGAAAAGGTTGTCAGATACTATTTTCTTCTTTACTAGGACCTTTAGATACAACCTGAAATCCATATAACACCTTGTCCATTCTAATCTAATTAAATCTTCAATAACCTCATAGATTTCACAGGCTTTGTAGCTTTAAGTTAGTTTTGGTTTTTCTTATTTTATTTAATATCAAGAGTAATTAAGAATACTGGAGAACTCACTATTTGGAGACATTTGGATGGTCCTAATAATGTAGATCTGGGTATTTTCTTAGTAAGCTTAAGTTATATACAGTACATTGTCAATATCGACTTCTAGGCAATAAATAGGAATTAAAATGAGTATGCAGATAATAAAAATGGAAATATTGCTATTATGAATATAGTTTCAATATGTAAATTGCATGTAACTATCACAGTGTATGTCTGCTGCTTAAATGAGAACATTGAAAAATTTGTTTATTCATTTTTCTATCATATACTTTTAAATGTCTTAGAATTAAATATAATTTTCCTCAAATGTTTGTCTTAAATGTAAGACAAGTTGCTAAATGCATTTTATTAATTATAAAGTAAATGTCAGTTATTTAGATAAATAAGGGTTTACAAAGATACATGAATTTCCATGAAGTTATTTTTTTGGAAGATAAATGATCTTTTATTGTTTAAATTTCTAGTTTTAGCTTGGTTTTATTTTTCACTGTAATCAACTTGGTTTATTTATTTATGTAATGGTAAATATGTTTGGGTAGCTTTATGTTTAGCTACTCCTTCTACAATGACAGGGACAATATAGTGGGAATGGTTACTGCATAAAGGCTTTGTAAAGATAGATGATATAGATTAAATATATTTATGTTGGTTTCAATTTAAGAAGTGGGGCATATTATTTTTGGGTCATGTGATAGCCAGTGAAAGTAGATTATTTTTGCCCAATGGAGAGTATTAGTGGTGTGTCATTCTCAGGAACAACAAACTAATTCCACTTACTTTCTCTCGATCAATATAATCAATTTTTTGCAATATGGCCAGATGGTGTATGCTTTCAGAAACAGCAATGTTTACTGATTTGGGAATATTTATAATGGAAGGCAAATGTGCACCTCAATGATAAGAAAACAGAATATTATTATCTGTTTGGAAAGAATTTAATGCAGGACTTCATTAATGCTAAAGATCCTTAGTATCTTTCTCTTTTTATACTCATGAAGTTCTGCACAGAATCAATATTTCATTTTTCAGATTTCTGGATTTAAATAATAATCATGAGGGTAAATAGTAGTGATAATAATAACAGTAACTAGAATGACTTGGTGGCAATTATTAACTATCAAATATTCGGCTCTACTTAATATGATTGCTTTATTTTATAACTTGACTAACCCAGTTTTCAAAGTATAAGGACTAACACTAATCTAAACATAACTATAGTGTCCAAAACTTGTCCTTCCTTTGGTTTATATTCACATTAGGAAATAAATATTAAATATATCTACCCTAATATTCTATTTTAAGACTGTTTTTGAAGTGGGAACTTAAAATATGAATCCTTCAGTTCAAATTGTGGTCAAAAAAATAATACTTGATTTATTCATTGAATCTCCTTTATATATGCCATATACGTGTGTGTATGTGTGTGTGTGTGTGTGTGTGTGTGTGTGTGTGTGTGTAAAAAGAAGCAGACATACTGTGAATCAAGCTTCCATCATCCAGCATAATGACAGCAAAAACAACACAGGGCTTATTACACGTGCAAGGGCTAAATTGATTAATGGCATATAAAGGCAGAGATCTCTGTAATGGTAGTTTAATACTCTGACGATGTCAACAGATGGCTGAAGAAAGCTTAGTAAAATAAAAATTTTAATTCTTTTAAAATTTTAAAATCTTAAGTTCCGGAGTTCGCAGTATGTCTGCTTCTTTTTTTACTAATATACCTGGAACTTGTATTTTTACAATATATATATTGTATATATATATGTCTTTGGTTATTCGGGTTTTCTCCCACGTAAAATTTGAAGTACCTTGGTGACATTTTGATGAAGTCTCATTCGTCATCTTCAGACTGGTGTCTTCGGCCTTGTGCTTCTAGGAGCAATGTGTGATTGTGGTTGTTTCTTCTTTTCAACCACCAGTGGGGGTATGAACTGATTGGGTGGGAGCATGGCTGTGTTCTGATTGGGTGGAGGTGGCTCTAATTGGGTGGGGGTTGTCTCTGCTCTGATTGACTGGGGTTGTGTTCTGATAGGGTGGGAGCTTGGCTGTGCTCAGGTTGGTCTGAGTTGCAGGGGAATTTGAACTCGTGACCTGCGTTGCTGTTGTTTGGCTCCGCGTTTGTGGTCATGCCACATCTTCATGGAGTGTGTCAGTTTGCTTCGTGTATGGATTGGAGGGGTTTAAAGTGGTTAATGAAGCAGCTGTGGTCTGGCTCCTCGTGCCTCATCATCGGTGTGGGTTTGGGCTTGCTTTTTGCGTGGATGTGAGGAGGTGACGTCCTGTGTGGTTTTCATGAGTGTGGGTCTGGTGTTATTCTTTGTGTTTTGGATTACATCCACCATCCTAAGAAACCCCAAAGACAAAATTGAGTTAGAAAATCAAGGAGTATATGAAATCCCATGCACCGCCTGCCCCACCTCATACATCGGACAAACCAACAGAAGAATAAATGCACGCATTGAAGAACAAAATACTCAGTCAGAAAAGAGGAACCAACTTCTTCCCTAGTCCAAAACCTTAAAGTCACAGGACATGAAACTGATTTTAAAAAAACCAGAACTATCGCCAAAACTGAACACTTTAACAACAGAATAAGCACAGAAGCCATTGAGATAGAAAAACATCCCCACAGCATGAATAAAAGAGATGATACCTCCCGCCTACCAGCCATTTGGAAACCCACCCTTATTGACAAAGAATAACACCAAAACCACACTCATGAAAACCACACAGGACGTCACCTCCACACATCCATGCAAAAAGCAAGCCCAAACCCAGCCAATCAGAGCACAGCCAATGTTCACTTCCCAATGTTTCATTCAAGAGAACTACAAAGTGAACATATTAACCAAGCATATAGTGTATTCTAAGGAATACTTTATATATTTATTGTTGCATAAACTTAATGAAAACATTTAATGTAAGACATGACTTTATTGGTCCTGTAACTAGCACAGCTTGGACGTTTCTAGGAGATGATATTGCAATTTCTCTGCAATTCTCAGGAGTATTGTTTTCTTTATTATCAAAAAGCATATCAAAGTGAAACCTTGAATAGTTTTGTTTTCTTAACTTCCCTTGAAAACCAAACTAATTATATCACATTCCTCTACATATTACTTCCTCCCTCTCAAGTTTTAGGTGATGAAGCATATTTTTTAAAAAAATTACATTTCCTTCTATATTCAAGGTTTAGTGTAAAACACCTCTAAATGTATATACTGTATGCGTAGATTATTTTGTGAGCTCTATATGTATGGTTATGATACATATAAGTTAGATTCACATTAATACATTATTATGTGAGTCTTATTTATGTATGTGCTATATGTGTGTGTGTGTGTGTGTGTATCTGTCATCTGCACCAGGGGTGGGTTCTACTTATCTTTACTACCGGTTCGCAACAGGGCGTGTGCTCGCTTCGCTCTTCTGTGCATGTGCAGAAGCATTTTGATGATGTCAGGGTTGGAGGGCGGAGCCTCCCTCCGGTTTTACTACTGATTCTATAGAACCGGTCTGAATCAGGGGCAACCCACCATTGAAATAGACATATATATCTACCTCCAGGAAAACAAGCAAGCCCTCAGGTATTTTAAAAGAAATTTTTGAAATAATGAAATAATTTCCTTACTTTATATATCTGGCATGAATTGGATAATTATCAAGTTTTCTTACATATATACTATTTAGAATTATATCCAGAGCGTTTGAACAATCATAATAAATGAATAATATTTTTTTTCTAGAGATCCAATTTGATGTGGTGGTTAAGAAACTAAGATATTAACTGGGAAATGGTGACCTCTACTTCTACCTTAAACACAAAGACCTAAGAAGAAAGCAATGGCAAGCCACCTCTGAAAATATTGCCAGGAAAAATTGCATGGATTAGTCCAGGCAGAAGTTAAACATTGATTCAAAGGTAAAATAAATAAAATAAAACAACAATAAAACCCTTGTCTATTCATAGTACACTTTCTCATCTCATTTCCCATCCATCTTTCCTTTTCCTGCTTTCCCCTGCAGATTGTATATTGTATATTGTATACAAATACACACACCTCACAGTAATATTCCAAATATTGACAGAAATAGGAAGAACAACAATATTAGTCTTTAATGTGCCACAAATCACATAGACTTTACACGGGAGAATAACAATCGCACTTAGACTTATATACCGCTTCACAGTGCTTTACAGCCCTCTCTAAGAGGTTTACAGAATCAGCATATTGCTCCCAACAATGTGGGTCCTAATTTTACCAACCTCAGAAGGATGGAAGGCTGAGTCAACCTTGAGCCTGGTGAGATTCAAACTGCCAAATTGCAAACATCCGGCAGTCAGCAGAAATAGCCTGCAGTATTTCATTCTAATCACCGCACCACCAGCAGCCTATTCTTGCTGCTAAATTTATATTTTCCATTTCAGGGAGTATAATATATAGATAACTAGTTTCAAGCAATGAAATGTTAAAGAAATAAAGAGATAAGTATGCATTCATAGAATGAAACAGCTCTTTTTAAATAGTTGTATCTGTACAATATACTTCTAACAGTGTCATAAGGCTTTATTTCTAAATGGTTAAGCCTTAAATAACATATCATCACAATTATTACTTCATTCATCTGGTCCCTCATCTGTTTTCCAGATATTATAGTTTTTGCTTTCTATCTTCAGTTCTACGTCTTGTCACTATCATTCAAGTCTCGTTCTTGTTTTCTTTCCATCAGACCTTGAATCTATATTTTACTGCCATCTCTCTTCACTATCCATTTCTAAGTTAATTAATTTTTGTTTTCCCCTTGATGAACAGTTTTTGCACTTCCTAGGCTTTGTTGGCTGAATCTTACACCTTGACATACCATATTTTTTTTGTGTTATATAGTTAAAGAAAAATAACAATTTATGCTAATACACAAAAAAAGACAGAACTAGGTATCTGCAATTGGAGTTTTTTCCCCTCTTGATCAAACAAACTAGAGAATGTTGAAAAAAAATCTTATTTTCAGGAAACCACTTGTTTCATTATTTGGGAACAAAAGGATAAGGATAAAGATAACAACAGTGGATAGGGGATAGGGGATAGAGGGATGTAAGTGGGAGAGAAGGAAGGAAGGAAGGAAGGAAGGAAGGAAGGAAGGAAGGAAGGAAGGAAGGAAGGAAGGAAGGAAGGAAGTCAAAATTACAGTTTAGAATAGGCCTGTGAAACTGGCAGCCTGTGGGTGGAGATAGAGTTTGATACCTGTGGTTTACAATGTTTGGACCACATTATGTTTATCAACATTTAGTGTGTATGTTGAAAATTGTATACCATATTTTTCGGAGTATAAGACACACCTTTTTCCCCCCTAAAAGGGAGTGAAAATTTAGGTGCGTCTTATACACCGAATGTAGCCCTGCCCACCCACTGGACCCCACCCTTTGGCCTCTTCCTCGGAGCAGTTACCTCCTTGCAAGCAAACAGCAAGAAAAAACAGTTCCTTTCAGCTTCAGCACAGCCTAATTAGCACAAGTTGATTGGATCGGCCTCCCGATTCTCAGCTGATTTACTCTCAGCTGTTTTGTGCAGGGCTCTGCTGCTTGCTGCAAAGAGGTAAATTGCTGGAGCAGATTTTTTTCCCTTGTGCTAATCAAGCTATGCTGAAAACGAAAATGAAAGTAAAGCAGTCTGTTTGCTGTTTCTTGCAACAAGGCAAAATTGCTCAGAGGCAGAGGAAGATTTCTTTTTCTTCTTTTCTTCACCAAAAAAGGTAGGTGCAAACAATGGGAAATTTAGGGCAAAAGAGGAGAGTTCAAGATTTTAAAACACATAAGAAAAAAAGGAGAAAGAAAAAGGCAAAAATAAAAATGGGAAGGGAGAAAAAGAAAAAGAAATGAAAGAGAAAGATGTTATATATATTTAGAATTGAAATATGAATAGTAGTAAGAAATAAATGGGAAATCATGATTATAAAAATGAAATGAATAATAATTGTAATATTTGTCTTTGTATTTTTGAAATCTAGACAATGATAAGTGTTTATTTTTTATTTTTTTTAGAAATATGAATAAGTATAAAGTGTAACAATTGAAATACCTTTAATGGTATATGGTGGTGAAAGTAAAAAGGATTAAGTTGTAGCTTGGATAACAGCTAGAACATTTTTAAATTTAATTAGGGAAATTGTAACGATTGAAATATTTTTAATTATATATTGTGATGAAAGTAGAAATGATTAAGTTGTGATTTGGAGGATTATATGGGCAAAACTATTTGGGTTATTGGAAGAGTTTAAGATGTGAAAATGAGTAACATAAGGGGAAAGCTCTATTTAACTAGGGAATTGTAATAATTGAGATACTATTAATTGTATATTGTGTTGAAAGCAGAAATGGTTAAGCTGTGGTTTGGAGGAATATATGGGGAAAATTATTTGATTTATTATTATTGGTAAATATAATTAATTGATTTGTAAGAAATTGGATTGCATGGAAATAATTGGAATATTCATGTTCATATTGATTAATATACAAAAAAAGATAGTTATATAACTAATTGATTTATATTAAAATGTTGAATTTGTATTAAACAATTATAATATTACATAATTAACCAATGTGAGGATGGTTATAAAAATAGATGAGAAATTGAATTTGATTAAGATTAGAGATGAGGATGAAGGGTAATATTGGTTTTTTTTACAAAAATAGATAAGGAATAAATATGGCAAAAGATAAATACAGAAATTGTAAATTTAATTGAAATGACTAAACACTGTTTAAATTGGTGAACCGGCCAAATACTCTGTTCAAAGAAAATACATTGTATGTTTGTATGTGTGTTTGTCTAAAAAATAAAAAAAAAATAAAAACTTTTTATAAAACGTTATAAAAAACAAAAACAAAAAAGGTATATTCCGGTGCGTCTTATACTCCGAAAAATAATGTAAGATGCAAAAACATAAATCAAAACAAGAAACATTATAAAATTTATAACTGCTATTACTACCAAACTATGCCTATGTATCAACTGACCTTGAAATATAACAATGATAACAGTAATCTTGTAATTTGACTTGATTTTATTTGACACAGTAAAATGTGTTCACATTATTTTATTCAGGCTTTTACTAGGCTTCTTTATTTGATGTTTTCAGATTTAGCTTGGTATAGTGAGTAAAAGTATTGGACAAGAGATCAAGATATCATGGTTCTACAGCTATCTTAAGGAACAGGCACAGCAGAACCAGTCACTCTTGGTCCATGTGGCACCACTTCTGAAAAATGTTTTGAAGAAAATTGCATAGGCTAACTCATGTAAACCCCAGGAGTCAAGGTACACTTACACATATTTCTATGTTGCAATCTTCAGTTGAATTAAAATTGGCAAGTTTAGGGTTGCCAGTGTTGTTATTCCAATACTCATAATTAAGAAACAAACTAGAATATAAGGAGTGATAATTAGATTTTTATTGGCATTCCCTAATTTCTTATATATTAAATTATATAATGAATTGATACAGAATAGATACTGAACACCTCATATAAAGTACAAGATACTGAACACCTCATGTAAAGTACAACAAAGAGGAATGGCAATGTACATTTTATTTTTGAAAAAAAATCAGAAATATGGTCAGCAATTTGATGATATAAAATAGTGATGGCTAACCTTTTTTCCTTTGGATGCCAAAAGCATGTGCGAGCATGCTATCGTGCGCATGCATGTGCCCACACCCATAATGCAATGCCCGTCCTGCATGTCCCACCCCTCTGCACATGCGCGTGACCCCCCTGCAGGCGCATGCAATCCCTGCATGCGTGCACAACCCTCCCTTTTGGCCTCACATCCCAAAACAGCACGGGGGGGGGGAAGTCTTTACCTCCCAAAACAGCTGGCAGGGGGAAAGCTTCCAAAACGGCTGGGAGGGGAAAAAAAACCCTTTGCCTCCCAAAAGAGCGGGGGGGGGGGAAAGCTTCCCAAATGGCTGGGAGTGGGGGGGAAAGCTTCCAAAATGGCTGGGGGGGAGGGAAAAAAGGCTTTACCTCCCAAAATGGCTGGGGTTGGAGGGGGGAAGCTTCCAAATCAGCTGAGAGGGGGGAAAAAGCCTTTGCCTCCCAAAACGGCTGGGGGAGGGAGGGAAAAAAAGCCTTTGCTTCCCAAAACAGCAGGTGGTGGAAGCTTCCCAAACGGCTGGGAGTGGGGGGGAAAGCTTTCAAAACCGGCTGGGAGAAGGAAAAAAAGCCTTTGCCTCCCAAAACAGCTGGGGGGGGGAGAGAAAAAAGCATCACTTCCCAAAACATCACTGGGAGGGGAATCTCCGGAGATCTGGGAAGGCACAGGCAGCAGAAAGTGAGGAGAAATGTAGGTCTCCCCACGCATGCCACTTGCAGAGCAGACCCGAAAATCAGCTGGCCGGTGGGAAGCGATTGCGCATGTAGTGGAGCTGAGCTAGGTGATGGCCAAGAGGGCTCCGTGTGCCACCTGTGGCACGTGTGCCATAGGTTTGCCATCACGGGTATAGAACATTGAACCTTTAGAATTTTAAGATGTGGCTTAAAATTATATGTAATTTTAAGCAGTAATATATAAGTGGATTTTTCTTTTTTTGTCCTTTTCATTCTTTCCCATTCACTTGCATAATCCCAGTGCTCTTATTTGGTAGAAATAAAGAGTCATGGACAGAGAATAATAGGAGAAGGAATTTTAAATGTCACTGGTAACTTACTTAAGAATACTTCAGAAATAAAGTAGTTACTTTTTGGAGTATCTATATTATCAGCACTTACTGATAACTCTTTTCTAAACTTCCACTGAATATCCTTACTAATTTAATTATTGTACATCTTGTTCAGAGAGGTGTAGAAAAATAAAAATAGCACAGACTCAATTGAGGCTATTTCTCTTTCAGTAGCAAATCTCATGTCAGATTCCCCTACTATATCTACATTACCCTACTATATCTAAACTCTTGGGAGATTATAGAGAAATAGTGCACCTTTGAACAACACTTCTAATCTATTTTAAGAACCAGGTAATATATGAAAGGAGAGCTTTAATTAAGTTCTCTGTATGCATTGTGGACTGTGTGGTTGTATATGTACTTTCTAGTGCTTACAGCTTTAATTTGCTGTACAGCCTTAACAGTTGTATATTGTCTTTGAAGCATTACAGAGTCACCAGACTCCTTCATAACAACATCAATTTAAACATGTATTAATACTATTAAGAAATAAATAACATTCTACTATACCATTGAGAGATCTTTGAGTTGAGCATATATACAGACTACAATAAATAATGCTATAATCTTAAAGCTATCAATGTACGTTACCTCCTTTATTCTTTCAGGCAGTATCTTCTTTTTTTTGCATTTTTACTGCATGTTCAGGTTTTATTTGTTTGGTTTCCTATTTAGACAAGCTAGATTTGTCTCCTCCTATGAGCAAAGAGTCAAGGATGACTGAAGAAATCAACAAGGAAGAGAAAAGATGACTACTGTGAAGAATGAAGGACTAGTGAGCAGACTGGACCTTTGTAATCTCTATGGAAAAGGGACAGAATGGGAAATCACCCAAAAGCAATATGAATGGCAGTTCGTCATCATGAGACCAAAATAATGGTCCTGCAGGCTTCAGCACCAGGAAAATAGGGAGATGACCTATTGCTTTCAGCAATGGTAGAGCCTTTAATACTAAGCCAGCTAAATTTACTTCCTAATCACATTCAAATATGTTCAATTTAGCTAAAATGATATATAATTAACAAAAAGAAGAAGAAAGAAGCTTGATTTAAGAAAGTTTTAAATAGATTGGGAAACCTTTGGAATGTGCTTAATTTTGTTGTAATATTAATTAAATAATTAAATGATTTACCAGTGAGATGTTACTAAAATGAAACTAAACCAATATTACAAACTGAGACTTGATGAGGATTGCAAATGGACACTAAGGGAGGAAACTGAAAGACCAGGTTGCAAAAAGTCAAAATGCGTAAACTAGATTTTTCTTACGTTCGAGAGTTTTTTTTTAAAAAAAAAACCACCCTGAAATATTAATAACTAATATCTCAAAAGACAACAAAATTGATATTACCAAAATGGGAATACAAAAGACAAATCAGGAAAAGGATCTTGTCATAAAATAGCTGCAATAAGAAATTCTGAATAATGTTTGTTATAAGATTTATAAATCTTTCTAAAGCATGCTTGTGAAATCTTTGAAGATTCTTCTTGAATGCCAAAGACTGATGAAAGATACAATCCTGTAATGACATGGGAATGATATAAAGATAAAAATTGGGAAGAGCAAAGAGAAGGAATAAATTGGATTATCCAATCAGGGAAACATTATTTGTTTGATATTTCCAGCAATTCCTAATGGACTTTTTGCTGAACAATGTCTGAAAAGATGACAATTTTTGGATTGCACATATATTAAAGGAAGTTTGTAGGAAGAAGAGAGGTTTTTTATTTGTAATTTTAAAAGAGAGTGAAAAGTTACTACATTAATTGATGTTTGCTGCGATGATGGTTGGAAGCTACTTACTGTTTACTTTGTTTTATTTTTCATTTTCTTTTCTCTACTTTTTCTTTTCCTACACCTTCTCAACATTTTTTTACTTTTATTTTTCCTTCTAGTTTAATTTATATTAGTTTTTATTATTTACTAAAAACTTCAATACAATTTTTTTTAAAAAAATGAACTTTTTAAAATGAATTTTTTAAAAAATAAACAAACTTGCATGCTTAGGTGCATATTCATTACTCTGCTACTTTTAGGGTAAACAAGATTATACAAGGTTCAGGAGAAAGGAAACAATAAAATAAAATTATGTGATTAAAAAATAGAAAATATGTCTAAATCTAGCTTTCATCAACACCATTCAATACACTTCTCTCCTTGCAAATCATCTTTGTTAAAGTCAGGTTTGTACATCAATTCATACATAACCTTTGTTTTTAAATTTTTTCATCTGTTTATTTCTGAAGATCTCTATCTAATGTATAGCTACAACCACAATGTTCTTCATCTTCTTGTTCCTTCTCCACTTGATTCCAATTCATTCTCTCTACTGTATATGACTAGATCAGGGCTGTCAAACTCACGGCCTATCGGCCAGATGCATCATGCATTGGCCATGCACAGTTTAGTGAAGAGGAAAAAGCCCCCATACATCACATGATGCTGCCACAATGCCGCACGTTTCACACCCCTGGACTATATCATTTTAATGTATTTCTTTTGAACTGGTAACTCATGTACATTCATTCATCTCACACAGACATTCTTGATCCCCATATTGCCTTATTTTTCCATATACATTTTTTGGGGAATATGTTTCCACTTTACACAACCTTTGCTGCTTCTATTTTATGTCATTAAAACACAAAATGACAAGGCGCCACCAAAGGCTGCCTCTAGAAATGCTCTCTAATGTTTTTTTTTTTAACTTTTTATTATTATCTGCGACTCACTACGGATTTCATACTCACGAGACCATCTACTAAAAATTAAGCAACGGTTTTTAAGGAGTAGCTTTCTGTGATCTCACCCCCTGTCCTTTACAAACGCAGAGGAGATTCTAACACAGGAAGAAGCAATTTCCCTGGAGCCATGGATTACCAAAAAAACTAAGCGGAGGAAGTGCAGAAGAAGAGGTAAATGGGTGGGAATTTTAAACAGGTTAAGGAATAGGAGAAATAAAACTCCTTTGCCTTCAATTTTCCTAACCAACGTACGTTCACTTGCTAATAAGATGGATGAAATACTCCTTTTAAACAGATACAATTCTGATTTTTACAATTCAGCAGCCCTATGCTTCTCTGAAACCTGGTTAAATGAATCAATTGAAGATAGCAGTCTGCATATCCCAGGGTTTCAGATTCAATGATCAGACAGAATTGCAGAAACATCTGGTAAAAAGAAGGGTGAAGGCTTATGCTAGTATATCTACAACAGCTGGTCTCAGGATATAACTATAATATATAAATTCTGTGATGAAAACTTAGAGACATTAATTATCAACTGCAAACCATACTATTCGCCTCATGAATTTTCCTCATTTCTTCTAATTGCTGTTTATGTCCTAGCACAAGTCTGTGTAAACAACGCATTATGAACTCTAGCTTATGGAGGCTGAAGCCAAATACCCTTATTCACTGGCCATTATTTTGGGAGATCTAAGCAAGGCAAACTTAAGGAAAGAGCTACCAAAATACTTTCAGCATGTCAATTGTCCCACTAGAGACAAGAATACTTTAGACCATTGCTACACAACACTAAAAGATGCTTATCGGTCTTTAGTAGAGCTGTAGAACACTCTGATCATTGCATGATTCACCTTTACCTGCTTATAGGCAAAGACTTAAAACCACAAAACCAACAATTAAATCAGTGAAGACTTGGACTGAGGAGGCAAAGTTAAAGCTACAGGCTTGCTTTGACTGCAGTGATTGGAATATTTTTGAAGATACTTCTGCAGACCTGGATGAATTCACAGATACTGTAATATCATATGACGTAACTGAAGCAACTAGGTCATTCCAAAGACGAAGCCTACAGAAAAGGTGATAAAATGCTGTACAATCAGACCAGAAATATATTAACAAGGGAGATCAGAGAAGCAAAAAGAAGCTACTCTTTTTGAAAAGCTAAAGAATTAGTTCTCAACAAATGAACCAGCAAACATGTTGAAAACTCTTAAAAATATCACCGGCTATGACAAACCTCCTTCCCAGGCTGAAGGAGATCAACAACTGGCAGATGATCTGAACATGTTTTACTGCAGGTTTGAAAGGAAATCACAGCCACCTATCTTCACAACTTCCACCTCAGACACACCAACAACAGCCAAGCCTCCTACAACTGACCCCATCCCATTGGGTTCACAACTCCTAGTGATCACAGAAAAGGAAGTGCAAGACCTATTTCACAGACAAAATCCAGGAAAAGCTCCAGGCCCAAACAAGATAACTCCTTCTTGCTTAAAAGTCTGTGCTGACCAATTGGCCCCCATCTTCACCCATATCTTCAATAAATCACTAGAGATGTGCTATGTTCCTTCTTGCTTCAAATGCTCTACTATCATCCCAGTGCCAAAGAAGCCCACCATCATGGAACTGAAATGACTACAGACCAGTTACAGATGTTAATCTGTAGTCATGAAAATCTTTGAAAGGCTAGTGCTGTCCCACTTGAAAACTATCATGGATCCGCTGTTAGACCCCTTGCAATTTGCATGCCAAGCAAATAAATCAACAGATGATGCTGTTAATATGGCTCTGCACTACATCCTACAACATCTTGAATCTCCAAAGACCTATGCAAGGGTCCTCTTTGTAGACTTTAGTTCAGTATTCAATACCACCATTCTAGACAGTCTTCTAACTAAGCTAAACCAGCTACAGGTACCTGAACACACTTGTAAGTGGATCATAAGTTTCCTAACAGACAAGAAGCAGCAGGTGAAGCTAAGCAGAATCACATCATATACCTGTACAACTAGCACAGGTGCCCTCCAAGGCTGTGTACTCTCCCCACTTCTCTTCTCTCTGTATACCAATGACTGCATCTCTAACGATCCTTCTGTTAAACTACTGAAGTGATTGGTCTCATTCAAGACAATGATGATCCGCATACAAACAGAGGTTGAACAACTAGCCTTGTGGTGCGACTGGCACAATCTGGAACTGAACACACTCAAAACCATAGAAATGGTGACAGGCTTTAGGAGAAACCCTTCCATACTTTCACCTCTTACAATACTAGACAATACAGTATCAACAGTGGAGGTCTTCAAATTTCAAGGTTCTACCATATTGCAAGATCTAAAATGGACAGCTAATTTCAAAAACATCATCAAAAAAGCACAACAAAGAATTTTCCTTCTGCGCCAACTCAGAAAGCTCAAACTGCCCAAGGAGCTGCTGATACAGTTCTACAGAGGAAATATTGAGTCTGTCATCTGCACCTCTATAACTGTCTGGTTTGGTTCTGCAACCCAACAAGACAGACACAGACTTCAGAGGATAATTAGAACTGCAGAAAAAACAATTGCTACCAAGCTGCCTTCCATTGAGGACTTGTATATTGCACGAGTCAAAAAGGGATGTGTGAAAATATTTGCAGACCCCTCAACATCCTGGATATAAACTGTTTCAACTCCTACCCTCAAAATGACGCAATAGAGAACTGCACACCAAGACAACTAGACACAAGAACAGTTTTTTTCCGAACGCCATTACTCTGTTAAACAAATAATTCCCTCAACACTGTCAAACTATGTCCTAAGTCTGTACTACAATTAATCTTCTCATCTTCTCATTGTTCCCATCACCCATCTCCTTCCACTTATGATTGTATGACTGTAACTTTGTTGCTTGTATCCTTACGATTTATATTGATATTGTTTCCTCATTGCTTATTTGTATCTTATGACTATCATTAAGTGTTGTACATTATGATTCTTGATGAACATATCTTTTCTTTGAGGTACACTGAGAGTATATGCACCAAGACAAATTCCTTGTGTGTCCAATCACACTTGGCCAATAAAAAATTCTATTCTATTCTATTCTAACATGCTTTAACATGACATTTACAAAAAAGATGGAGCTGCAGTGATTCATCCACCATCTTGCCAATTTTGATTCACTTCCCCATCCTATAAAGGTAAAGGTTCCCTTTGCACATATGTGCTAGTCATTACCGACTCTAGGGGGTGGTGCACATCTCTGTTTCAAAGCCAAAGAGCCAGCACTGTCCGAACACGTGTCCGTGATCATGTGGTCAGCATGACTAAATGGTAAAGGCACACAGAATGCTGTTACCCTCCCACCAAAGGTGGTTGCTATTTTTCTACTTGCACTTTTTTATGTGCTTTCGAACTGCTAGGTTGGCAGAAGCTGGAACAAGTAACGGGAGCTCACCCCATTACGCGGCACTAGGGATTCGAACTGCTGAACTGCCGACCTTTCGATCAACAAGCTCAGCGTCTTAGCCACTAACCCTAATCCTAACCCCATCCTGCTATAATTGACTGAATTGCAACTGGCTGCATTAGTGACTGCATTTTTACATAATTACCTTTGGTTTCAAACATTTGTTTTGAAATGTTTAGTTGTCATGTAGATAAATAATACAATATAGATAACATTCACTGCAAACACTTAGCTAACAATATGATATCATCTAGATGTGAAAGCAGATGCACATTCACTTTCAAATAAACATACCCTAACATTAGCAGAAGCATTCCTTATAGACTTATCTATGAATACATTCTACAACCAAGGAGAGAGAGAGAGATGTCTCTTCACCTTACTTCCTCTTCTATTTTCTGCTCATTGTTAAAACCATTCACTAAGCATTCTTCTATTCTTATGCATTGGTATTCTCTTTCATGTACTGTAATTCCATATAAATCTTTTCTCTCTTCCAAGCAACATCCAGAACCTTTGTCTTTAAATCTACTTTCCATCAATTCTTCTTGGAACTTAATCTGTCAAATGATAATTTTTCATATACCATCCTTTTTTCTCCAACAAGCTTTCAGCACTTCTTTTCCATATCTTTTTTTTCCTGCAAACCACAACCAAGTATTGTTTTTTATCATTTTCATATCCTGGCATTATTCTTATGTTCTCAATTAATGATAATATTCATTATAGTTTTTTTGAAATATATGTATATTGATTCATCCTCTGTGTGTGTGTGTGTGTGTGTGTGTGTGCGCGCGCGCGCGCATGAATAAACTTTTACATAAGTAATGGATTTTTTCTAAAAATATAAGCCATCAATAACCATTATCATTCATTCTTACAGTAGTTCTTCAGATAGCACATCTTTTTTTAAACTTTTCTCTTTCATTCCATCTCATACATTCATGGAATAGATGAGAAGAAACTGACAATAATGAAGATGACTAATCCTGGATCATATTCATTCAGAACTTTGCACATTCTTTTCTCAAAAATTATTCCTGCCCTAATTGTAAGGCTAGTGTCCTATTGGAACCAAATACTGGTGGTGAGATTCATTTCATTACATGTGTTCATTTAAAAGCTGAATAACTATCTGTTGAATGCTTATGTTTAAGTTGCTTTAGGAGGACATTACATCTGATGGCCTATGTGGTTCTTTTCAACTCTATAATTCTACAATTGATGTAGTTACGATATCCTGTTGTTTGTAGAGAGTTTGTATTTATTCAGCATAATCTGGAAAGGGGGAAAACAGAAACATTACTTCTACCATCTGGTTACCATTTAGTTCTTGATCTAATTTAAAGCTTAGCAGGAACAAGAAAAGACTGTATAACTTGCTGAAGCAAAACAGAGATGCAAAATGAATGTAGAGGAGAATACAAATTTGAATGAAAATACTGCATTGCATATACACAATCAATATCACAACTATTCCTTGAATTGTTTACTATTGTCAAAGAGAAAGCAACTTTTCCATGCAATATGATTTGGATTGGAACATAATTTTGACTGGCACTTTAGTGAACTGGGTCAAGAATGTTATACTTGAAAGTTATTGGATATCTTCTAATAATTGAGCTGTCAGCCAATTCTATTCATGCATATGTTGGTCTTTTTGTTTTTAATGAATAAATGCAAACTAACAAGGGTTTTAAAGTTTGTTATCTTGCCATTCAAGACTTTAGAACAGACCATGCCAATTTACAGCAAAGAAAATTGCAAATTCATCTTTGACATACTTAAATATGATTCTTCTGACATGAAATCCTCCCCTACTGTTTATTCAGTTCAAGGTTCTTATGAACTTTCTATCTCTATAACAAACCTGTAGAATTTTTAGGCTTTTACAATTCAACTACTTTAACTAATCAAGCCATCTCTACTTTATGATTTACTTTATTTGTTTTCTAGTGAGAACAGTATGACATCTAGTATCAAACTGTCCATGAAGCTACCAAGCCATCACTATTTAATAATTTTTTTCATTTCAAAAATTCAGACTGTTGCTGGTATTAGAAGAATCCTGTTATTATTATTTCCTGTAAGTAAGTTTCATTCAACAGAGATATTAATAATAATAAATGTTCTGCCAATACTATATCAGTGTTTGAGATGTTAAAATTATTTAAAGATACAAACAGGAAGTAATCACTTAGAAGCTTATCAAAGGGATCATGAGATATCACAAACAGAAATGTTTCTATTTCCTCTTCATTCAATCCATACAAAGTGACATATGGTCTAGAAAAAATGTTGTATAAGACTTAAAAAGACACAATTTCATTTACAAAAGAGCTATTCATACATATGCATATGCATATGCATACACAGACACACACAGAGAAAGAGAGTTCTGAATTGTAACAAATGACCAAAGAATGCAAGATAAAGGAATCTTCCTATCTAGTCTCCGACTTTTGTTACTTTTCATTTCAAAATTGTATATTATTTATTTTTTTCAATTCTTTGAACACTGCATAAACAATTTGAATGAATGCCTGCATTCCACATTTTCTTTATCATGAAAATTGTGAATACCCAAGCTGATTATATACAGCAAATTTAGATTTTGTTTTTTAAAAATATTCATTGTGTTTACTATAGATCCAATCTTCAAATCTGAAAGTAGGGGAGTTAGTTATTTAATCTTGATCTTCAGATCTGTAGTCAGGAATTAGTTAATTAATAGTCACTGATATGTCACACAGATGCTATAGAACATAATAAACTAAGGAAGGAATGTAGATAGGCATGCAAACTAAACTAAACTGAACTAAAATATTAGTTCTAATAATGTAAAATAGTAGTACTATAATGTAAAATAGTAGTACTAATAATGAAAGTTACATTATTAGTGAGACAAATTTTGAAAAGAGTTATTCATTTAATGGAAAATTACATTATATGTAGGAGTATCAAAAACTTTCCAGTATTTATTTCAAAGTTAATGTCTTCTCTGAAAGATGATGATGATGATGATGATGATGATGAAGATGATGATGGTGGTGATGATGATGATGATGATGATGATTTATGCAATAACATGGCATCACAGCTGTAGGTTTAAGCTGGCATTGACCATCATCCACATCAAATTCTTGCCAAGAATCTAGGATGTTGTAATGTAACAGCATAGTATATGTACCAAACCAAGTAGTGTGACCTTTTGTAGTTGACAAATGGAAATTTTGTCAATGTGCAGATTTTCTAAGTGCTGACCAATAGTTTTTGGTGTGGCAAATAATTACTGGGACCGATAATTACTGGGACCACCAGGGTCAGTTTATGTCATAATCTTTGAACTTCTGTTTTCAGATCTTGATATTTGGTAATCTTCTCCATCTCTTTAATTTTCTCAAATTTGTTTGAAGAAGAGAAAAAATGTTACAATTATGCACTGAGACTTTATACTGAGAATAGTATAAAATCTATTATCAATATTATTTAATAATAGTAAATCTATTAAAAGAGTTATTATTTCTGATTAATTTACAGTGTACTAGTTGTCAACCCTGAAGTGAACCTTATGGCTTCAGAGTTGTCACTGGATGGGAGGGGGGAGGAAAATAGATAGCTGGGAGTTTGTAGCCAAAACAGAAAGTTGTCCTGTGGGAACCAAGGACATTTCAACAGGTAGCTGTTATAAGGAGGAGGAGGAGTTTAACCAAGCAATCAGCCAGCACCTCTATTGGACAATGTGATGGATGACTTGTCGGAAACGGTGACCTTTCACTTTTAACTGGGTGAAAACCATGGGGACCTTCAGAGTCAGTTTTCACAAGTTGTGCCAATATGATGTATCCAATAAATTGTTCTTTGAGGAATCTACCTGCATCAGAATTCTCCTTTCTATGGATGCATTATTTGGAATGCTGACACTAGTACTGACTGGCAGTCAGAGCAAATATAATATCTGTGATAACTCAGGGCTGGGCACAGAAACAACACAGCAAGAACTAAGGCTTAACTCCCCTTTATTGTTCCAACTTTTCCCCAAAAGTCCCACTTGTTTACTGTAAGTCCAGGAGCAAAGCTCTAAAAACACACCTCCAATAGTTTCTGGCTGCTATTATTCTAGAGGAGCAGCACAGTTCTTAAAGCAACCAAAGTTCAGGAAATTTGGTTGCAGAGAGTCCTTATTACAAGAAGAGTTCCCTGGGACTGCAGCACCCCCCAAAGTATAACTGTGTCACTGTGACCTCACACGTTACCAGGGCCAGCCAGCATGACAGACAAGGCAAACGAAACAAGCACAGCAAAGTATCCAGACATCGGTAACAGCACGAGAGACTGGAAAAAGCAATGCTTATTCCCCAAAAACACCCTCCCAACAGCATCTCTTTGAATCTCATTTTCCAAGTGAACCTTGTGAAGAAGGGTGGGGTGCCCTCCTCCCAAGTGATCAGGTTGCCCTGCGTTGATCCCACCTCCTCTCCATTTTCCATGCTTTGGGATTGTGGGGGAGGTAATTGTTCATCAGCGGAGCTCTGTCGATCCTCTGTTCTGCTGCCTGTCCAGTCCTCTTCCCTCGCCTGGTCTTCCTGCACCCCCTCTCCCTCACTGATAACCCTTCCCAAGCCAGAGGGACCTGGTTTGGGAAGGTTTGTACTGCTGCTCTGGTCCTTCCTCCATCTACCTTAGCTCCATCTCATCCTCAGACTCAGGCTCCGACAGGTCCATAACAATATGATGCATTTGATAACTGCTGGAAGGCTCAAGTTCAGGTTATATTAATTGGTTCTTCTAAAACAGTCACTATGTCTCACCCCAATTCATACCATAAAGTTGGGTTGTTCTTTAAAAAAAACTATTAGAATTGTGTGATATCTTTGGTCCTTGGAAAAAGAAAAGATTATATTAAAAAGTCAATAAATATTGTAAAAAAATGGTTATTTGTTTATATTTTCAGAATATAATAAATTAGAGATTTGTATCTAATATCAACTTATTTCTGTTTAATGAGAATTTGTCTCAATAGACTCAGTATGGAAGGTACGATTCCTTTCGTTTGTCTTTCTTTAAATTTTCAATTGCATGACCTGAAGTGAAAAACTTTGGTAGATAGATAACTATTTGTGTGCTTTTTATTTTATACAATATTTTTTCTTCATTCTAAAATCTGAACTTTTCAGAAATTATTCAGGATATATTACTTAATACAGAGTATAATACTTCACATTATTAAAAGAAGTGAATATAATTTATATTTACATGTTTATTTGTAGCATCATAATGTCAAACCATTCGGATAAGACTAGCTTGCAAATAGATACGTAAGGATTGATAAGGATGCTACAAAAACATGTTTCTATCATCTCAAATACTGATTATCAAATAAATGTTATATATATAACATGTATAACCTCCCGGGAGGTTACACGAGGCTGGCTCCAGGGTGTTATCAATGCTTCGTTGAGTGAGGGTTACTTCCCCGCGGCCTTGAAAGAGGCGGTGGTGAGGCCTCTCCTCAAGAAGCCGTCCCTGGATCCGGCAATATTGGCCAACTACCGTCCTGTCTCCAACCTTCGCTTTCTGGCGAAGGTTGTTGAGAGTGTGGTCGCGCGACAGTTCCCGCAATTCCTGGAGGAAACATCCTATCTGGATCCGTTCCAGTCTGGTTTCAGGCCTGGGCACAGCATGGAAACGGCATTGGTCGCGTTGGTTGATGATCTCTGGAGGACTCGGGACAGGGGTTGCTCCTCTGTTCTGGTCCTGTTAGACCTCTCAGCGGCTTTTGATACCATCGACCATGGTATTATGCTGCACCGGTTGGAAGAGTTGGGGATGGGGGGCACCGTGTTACGGTGGTTCTCCTCCTTTCTCTCCGACCGGTCGCAGTTCGTGTTGGCAGGGGGGCAGAGGTCGACGTCGAGGCCTCTTATATGTGGAGTGCCTCAGGGGTCGGTCCTCTCGCCCCTCCTGTTCAACATTTATGTGAAGCCGCTGGGTGAGATCATCCGTGGCTTTGGGGTGAGATACCATCAGTACGCTGATGATACTCAGCTGTACATCTCCACCCCAGGCCACCCCAATGATGCCCTTGAAGTGATGTCCCAGTGCCTGGAGGCTGTACGGATCTGGATGGGGAGAAACAGGCTCAAGCTCAACCCTTCCAAGACTGAGTGGCTGTGGTTCCCGGCATCCCGATATGGTCAGTTGACTCCATCACTGACTATTGGGGGTGAGTCTTTGGCCCCCACAGAGAGGGCTCGCAATCTGGGAGTCCTCCTGGATACGCAGCTGTCCTTGGAGGAACATCTGACGGCTGTAACCAGGGGGACCTTTTATCAGGTTCACCTGATTCGCCAGTTGCGGCCCTTTCTTGATCGGGATTCCTTGTGCACAGTCACTCATGCCCTTGTAACCTCTCGCCTTGATTACTGCAATGCTCTCTACATGGGGCTCCCCTTGAAGAGCACCCAGAGTCTCCAACTGGTCCAGAAGGCAGCAGCGCGGGTAGTGACGGGAGCAGCGTGGCGCTCCCATGTAACACCGCTCCTGCGTGAACTGCACTGGCTCCCGGTGGTCTTCCGGGTGCGCTTCAAGGTGTTGGTTATCACCTTTAAAGCGCTCCATGGCATAGGGCCTAGCTATCTTCGAGACCGCCTACTGCCACCGACGACCTCCCACCGACCCGTGCGCTCCCACAGAGAGGGCCTCCTCGGGGTGCCATCAGCCAAACAATGCAGGCTGGTGACCCCCAGGGGGAGGGCCTTCTCTGTGGGGGCACCCACCCTCTGGAATCAGTTGCCCCCTGAGATAAGGAGAATCCATGACCTCAGTGCCTTCCGCCGTGCCCTTAAAACTTTCTTTTTTCAACAAGCCGGGCTGGCTTAATTTCTTTTTAAGGGTTTTTTAATTGTTTTGTTTTGTTTATCGTTTTAATTAATGGGGCCAAATCTATATATATATTTTAAATGTGTTTTAATATTTGTATTTGATGTTTTTATTTGGCTGTTCACCGCCCTGAGTCCTCAGGGAGAAGGGCGGTATACAAATTCAAAAATAAAAAATAAATAAAAAAAAGTATGTGAAGTTCAAAAAATTAATTTTATTTTGATAAGGCTTCTTAATTAATGAATGCCAAATGTGCCCGAGATATTTTTTTTCTTTTTTCTTTCTCTTTTTAAGGATCTCAGCTTTTAACAAAATACTAAAATTGCTATTACATTTTGCTTTCATTATATGATCTATTTGTAACTTATTAATTGTGGAACAAATTACATACTAAATGAATTATATTTCAGAAATTTCATAGACCAGTCTAGATTATAGATATTGCCTTTCCACATGTATTAAGTTCAAACTGCTTTATCATCAAAACTGACAAGAATATAATTAGATTGCTAAGTGGAAATAATAAACAATTAATACACAGTATTAAAATATATAGAGAAATGCAATGCTATCAGCAAGGCACTAACATTTGAATATAAAGTTCCTGCATATTAGTTTACAAGCTATTTATAAAAATATAACTAAAGCTAAATTCTGTAAAATGTGATAATTTATTTCAATCACTAAATAAATATGATTATTTAATTTTAACATCTAATGATCCATTACAGATTATAGGCCTAAAAAATCTTTATAGAAATGCGACAATAAAGATAACTTACGAACCCAATTTATTTTCCCCAGACAATTTTTATATTAATCAGAAAAAATTACCCTTAAAACAGGAGTATCAATGGTTGAAGATACCATAATTTTCAGTCTATAAGATGCACTTTCCCCTCCCAAAAATGGATGGAAATGTCTGTGCATCTTATAGAGCAAATGTTGCTGAAGCCTGCCCACACACTGGCCCCCACCCTTCAGTCTCTGCCTCCCAGCAATTTGCCTCCTTGCAGCAAACAGCAAACAGCCTGGTCAGCTTCAGCACAGCCTGATTTAGCATGAGAAGCTGATTGGCAGTTGGATCAGCCTTCTAGAATACCGACAATCAGCTGTTCCAGGCTGCAGGAATTGCTGCCATTGCCAACCATCACTGCTGCTGCCTAACATTGCCTCCGCACACCCCATTTTCGGCCTCTGTGTATTCCATTTTTGGCCCATTCTAGGAAGCATGGATTGCTGCTGCCTATCATCGCCAAACAGTGGTGGTGATAGGCAGTGATAGGCGGTGATCCTCGCAGCTTGGAACGGCTGATCATTGGTATTCCGAGAGATCGATCTAACCGCAAATCAGATGCTCATGCTAAATCAGGCTGTGCTGAAGCTGACCAGGCTGTTTAGTGTTTGCTGCAAGGAGGCAAATTGCTGGGGGCATAGGCATATTTTTTTTCTTGTCTTTTTCCCCAAAAGCTAGGTGTGTCTTATAGTCCGGAGTGTCTTATATTCCAAAAAATGTAATTATTACTCTGGCTAATCTTTTCTATAGAAGTTATAATTCTGTTTGAATTTGTCTGTCTTCTATATAAATGGCTTGGTGTGACTTACAAGCAGTTCCTGTGATAAAAACCTTAAACAAATAAAGATCTGTCCTGGTTTGCTTTCCTTAAGTACAGAAAATGTTGGCACAGGGAGCAGTGCCTAATTTATGCTATGGGTTATAAAAGGTACATATGATGTAAGATTACATTTCAGTTTTCCTACCACAAAATCAAGGAACAACAGAAATCAAACCCATTTTGAAGACTTTAAAAGTATAGCAATGGCTTTACGAAATGACATATGAAATTAACATGAGTTAAAACTAAATCATATTCAGAAAACCCTTATCTTTTTCCTATTGTTATTATTCATAAATTACATTTAAAATCTATGATTGAAAAAGTACCTAAAATCCTCATTTTAATAGCCTGAAAAGTCATCTCACCTTATGCATGCTAACAATGCATGGTAATAATCTGTCTTGCTATTCATCCAATTTACCATGTTCTAAACTATTCCTTGGCATGTTATTTTTTTTAAAAAATTATAATTTGCACACAGAATGCCACTTACCAGTTAACTCAAATGAAGGAAAATTGATTAAACTGATTAAAAATTCTGCTGGTCTCTTGCTTTCCTTTCTAGCCTCTCCTGCAGCTAATATCTTTTTGTTTGTTTAGTTCATTAGTCAAATAATGCAGTTCTTTAGCAGTATGTCAGTTCCCAAATATTCCATTGCCTGCTTCTTCTTTTCCAATGAATATTGCTGAGTTACAACAAAAACAAGAGCCTTATCTTGAAAACTTGAAAAATCTTATCTTAAAAGCTAGATAATAATATAGGGCAACTCTTTTAAATTGTGAATCAAAATCAGTTGTAGTAATACCCTTCTACCATTATCTATCTTCTACCAATACTTTAATTCAAGGACTGATACAATATTTCAAAGTATCCATTTACTCTTTTTTTGTATTATTATTGTATTTTGCATTGCATTACATGCAACATTCATTATGCCACTTCAAACATTCAATTGTTCATAAAATGAAAAAAAAGTGGTACATGTGGAGTTATAGATTGCCCCTCAAAGTATATCAAAGTTTATCAAATTTATTATCAAATTAACAATCTAACAGTTTTTTCTAACATAGATAAAACTAAGAGTCATATTATGGACAAAGAACAATTTACTTTTTAGCTGTAAGTATTTTTTTTAAATGAATGTTTTCGGGGTTTTGTTTTGTTTATTGTTTAGAGGGCATCACGGTTCCCTCATTAAGCAATCTTGCTTTATTTTTGAAAGCTTATCGCTATTAACACATTTTAAATTCATCTTAGAATATTCAGGTCAAAAAGGCTACTGTTATTCGAAGAAAAAAGAAACAGCACCTAAAAGTGAAAAAATTAGGAGAAATGTCACCATTATACTTTCTTAATTGCCTTTCTTAGACTAAGACAAATGCAAGAAATTATTTGTATATGAAGCAGTGTAAATATATATTTGTGATTTAGTTAACATATAACACTTCAAAATTGGCCAGATAATCGTTTTCACAATAGTAGAAATGTGACTTGTTCAGGTAGTCTGTTTTGTACTTCCTATGATAACCTTTCCTGAAATGGAAGGAGCTAGTGAGGCAAGAAAGATCAAAATATGTTTTGTTTCCTGTATTCTTTCCAAGATTAGGTCTTTTTAACAGCAGCATGCTTTCATTTTCTTCCTGTTTAATTGTTTGTTTACTGTATAACGTCTTCTGTCCACCTTCTGTTTCTTTCCCTACTCCCCAAACTTCTAGTACTAAGTCAAAAATGTCTCTGAATTGGGACTTGAAGAAGTATTCAGCTGTCTTACATTTGGATTGCCCTAGTTGCCCATAGGCTACCTCCCTATTATTTTTTCTTCAGACTTTCAATATCCTTATTAATGGGGGGGGGGGTTGTTTGTTTTGAGAAAGATGGTGGAGCAGCTGCAAGACTTCTCAGAAAATGCCCTGCTAGATCCTGATCACAGTATTTTTAAAAAGTGGTAGCTGAAATCTACTAGACTCTTGATGTGAAGATAAAGGGAGGAGGCAGGAGTTACATACCAAAACTATCCACCTGTCCTAAATATCAGTAAGCAAAAGTTCTGAAAGAACATTGCTGGAGTTGGAACTTAAAAGACATTCAAATAAGTGTATCTACATAGCCTTGTTCAATTTTGTAGAAATTAAGCAGAGAAATTAAGTCTCATCATGATTTCAGAAGTTTACACTACCAAGTTTCTCCAAAAATAAGGCCTTTTCTTATATTTTTTTTAACCCGGAAATAAGCACTTGGCCTTATTGCCATGATCTCAAAAGCCCGATTGGGCTTATTATCAAGCGATGTCTTATTTGGGGGGAAACAGGATACTTACTCGATGAGTTTCTAGTAATATTTCTTTTAATATCAGAACAGGGCTTAAGTTGTTAGATTTTCAGTCTGTCAGCGATTTTAGTATCAATTCATAACACACACACAAATGATAATTTGTTTGACTGTAGAAAAGAATGGGAAGAAAATCCATTTTATTTAGATGATAGTAAATCAACTTGTATTTTAGGATGGATTGAGGAGGGAAATGAATTTATTGAACCTGTTTTAAAATGGATTGTGGTTTCCATTGTAAAGCTGGAAAATCAATAGAATAAATTATAAGCTTGGAAAAGCATTTTAATTCTATTAATGTTAAAGGATGAGAGCATGGGTATAGTTCACTTTAATTAAGAATAAGATAGGAAATTTATTTTATGGGTGAAAACACCTGTATTGTTTACTACAAAAATCCTCTTAATGCAGAACCATCCTGTCAGTAGGTATTGCTAACTAAATTAGTTAGAGAAAGTAAGTAACCCTATAGTTTTTATGGTGGAAGAAAAAAATACACATATTTGGGTTAATAGAAATTCTAGGAAGTAAAATTCTGGAACAAAATAGAGTTGAGCAGATTGTGGTTTATCAAGCTGGGAAAGATCAGCCATTGACTCAGCATACTCTATGAAAATGAATAGGTTAATACATGAATATTTTATTAATGTTGACATTGTGATTTCTTTGATCAAAGAAAAAATGTGTTTTGCTAACCAAGGTTTAAGTTAAATATGTTACTTGAACCCAGACAATGAAAATTCCACAGTCAAGGAATCACTGAGAGGGCAATTGATTTATTACATAATTAAAATCTCTTAACTACAAGAAATACATTGTTGTCTGGTCCTTCATTTTTCCTCAGTATATTATCCTCCATTTTTCACAACTAATATATGCATCATATTTATATAGCTTTGAAATGACAGAAAAATGACCTAAATAGCAAGGACTGAACAAATTTGTTTTTGGCCTGCTTCACAAAATGGTCAATATTATAATCTGCTTTGTTTGTTTGTTTAATATATTGTCTAAAACTAGCCTTTTGTGGTTTAATCCAAATTGACCTGAAAAATCAAGTAAAAATAACATGAAATAAATATCTGCACTAGATAGGAAGGCTAAGAAACTCCGTTTTACAGAATGTGTGCTATCAGTGAATTCCCAAAAATGTGTGAGATACATGGCCCTCTTTACTACTTCATTTACAATGTTACAATGTTACAAAGCATTGAGCATATTTGAACAATATATGTATGTATGAATTGATTCATAACTATGAGGGAAAATTATGATTAGTGTATATTATTAAATTAGAATAGAATAACAGAATTGGAAGGGACCTTGGAGGTCTTCTAGTCCAACCCCCTGCTTAGGCAGGAAACCCTGTAGTGTTTCAGACAAATGGTTATCCAATCTCTTTTTAAAAACTTCCAATGTTGGAGCATTCACAACTTCTAGAGGCAAGTTGTTCCGCTGATTATTTGTTATGTCAGGAAATTTCTCCTTAGTTCTAAGTTGCTTCTCTTCTTGATTAGTCAATAACTATATCTGCATTTAATGCAATTATTTATACATATTATTTATATATGCATTTAGTTAAATTATTTACATATTTTGTTTAACTTTTATAGCCCAAATAACTTTAAAACTCACTAAAAACTTGTAGGTGAAAATATGTTAGGCAGCCAAATAATTCAAGACATACAAAAGCTAAAGAGAGGGTCTGACACTCATAATGCTTATATCTCTCACCACTACATAGTTCAGTCTTGGCCAGTTGCTAAATAGTTGCTGATTTCCACAAATTGAAATTGTTGATAGTACTCTAATAATACTAGCAGCACTCTAAAAGCATCAGAAATAGTTTTGAATTCGTCAAAGGGCAATTAATTGTAGTATTAGGTTTTAGAAATCTGTTTCTATATGTTAACATTGGTCACATTATAATTAGTTTTATTTACATGTTTTTATTTTGGAGTTCACCATTTTTTTAAAATTAAAAAATCTAGTAAAGTCTGAGTGCCTAGTCTTTCTCATACTGTGCCAATAAATAAGGATCACATGCTTATGAGAGAATCAGTTTGTGACATTGTTTTATTTACAGAGTTTTGCATTTTTATTTTTTTCCCTATGATGATTGTCAGTCTAGATATGTATCCTGTTTTTGTAGGCAGCTGCTTCATGAATTTCAGAACAGTAAGTGATGTGCAAGGAGATCACATTGTTGTATTAATGGCTATTCATATCATAGCAAATACCTGAGGGGAAATTTTATTACCCAGTTTTCCATTGCCTTGTCTGTTTCTTGAGTAGAACAGACTCACCTCTAAAAGAACACATGCATTAATCAAAGAAGAGATTATAGTTTGGCAGTCACATATTGGAGAAGACCTTGGAGCAATCACATGCTGCCTTCCAAGCTTTGCTAGCAAAAATCTTTCTATGGGCTAAGATCCAAGTGAATATATGCATGTGTGTCTGTGTACATGTGGGTGAATAGAAAAGTTGATTGTTTTTAAGCACTAGTTCCAATTCTGACCAATTCTGACTCAATTTCTCATTGTTACTTTGTGGGAACTACAACATTAGGGAGGAGAGGGGGGTAGCTAATTTAAAATAGAAAATGAGGTACAATAACTAAATCACACTTAACTCAGTAGAAGTGACTCCTAAAGCAATTAAGCTTAAATTGTGACATTATAAATTATAAAATTGGGAAAGGGCATAAGAAGTTACATCTATTTTACTCAGAATAAAATTATCAAATTAATGAACACATAGATCACCAAAGCTGTAGAATAATATATTTTGAAGTGTCTGTTCACAACATGAAATTGACATGAAACTCAATGAAAGTAAAAAACACCAGATGTTGCCAGTGGAATTTTGGGAATATAATAAATTGTATTACAATTATCAAGGTGATGGTTACTTTACATTTTCTGAGTTAGGCAAAAGGATATATTTATTCAGAATTGCCCTTTTCAATTATATATTGAAAGATGTTTCAATCAAAAAGACTGCAATATTTAGATTTTTGCATTAAAATTCAAAGCACTATAATTAATTCAGAAATGTCAAATTCCAAACTCTCTAAATCAGTTGTGATACTTTTAGGTAAAAACTACTCTCCTACAGTAAGAATGAAAACTGGTAATTTTGTTAAAAGTTCCAGACATCCGTAATGGACCGTATAGTTTTTCTTACTCTGCTTTTAGTACATTGATCCTGTACAGCAAGGGTATGATATGCTTATATACTGAGCAATCCAGAGGTCCACTGTAACTCAGTTCTGTCAGCCATGATTAACAGAAGAACAATCTTCAGTCAGAGGTTTCATGGCTTTGCTATTGGAGATCAAATATGGAACTGTCAACTTTTTTAGCCATTGTCAAATGGAAATATAATAATCACTCAGACATATGACCTGAACAATAAAGTAAAATTTTACAAAAGGAATTGATCTCAGCTGTGATAAAATTCATGCTCTCTGTAGAAAATTTCAATAAATGCATTTACTGATGTTTTTCCCAATTATTATATATAAAAATAATTGATCATGATTTCTCTTAGAACCCTGCTTATCATATTACCCGAGCTGCTGTATGAATTTCATTGGCTTTTGACCTTAACCTATTACCTAGTAAGCTAGACCTCTGACAGTATGGGTGGAGCGATATCTAATTATACATTTAAGGCTTTAAACGCTTCTCAATATCTATATTGTTTAAAGCCATCAATATAATTTTTTTTATAGCTAAGCTAGCCTATGTTAAGGAATAATTTCTACTATTTTTACCTATAAGCATGCAAGAATATCTCATAAAATCCACAACTATCTTCCTTCCAGACTGAGCATTTCATAACATTTACCAACAATGATTATTTAATATTTTATTACAAATCATGCATTTCTAATGTTTTGGTTAAAAGTAGAGTTTTATTTTGTTTGTTTTATGGTCAAGATGGGTTTACTGATAAATGTCTATGAATCTGGATGCACTATGTCATGATAAACAATGGGTCCTGAACAATTGTCATCAGCTGTACAGAATGCAAGGTTATCTATCCAGATTTTTAAAGTATTCCATGGATGCAAATTCAGATGATACAAATTCAAATGACGATTAATTTAAATTTCCTATTACATTATGGTCATTTCAAATATATTTTATGTATTACCATAATCTTTCAATCACATATTAAATTAAAAACTTGCACAATCAGGAAAAAACATGCATAGGATTTGTATATGGTGTGTGTATTTAAGAGACCTTTCTAACCGATAATGCCATCTTCATCTGCTCATTGAAGAATCAATAACTGTACTTAATTTATTTGCTTCCATAGTTGATTGAAGAAAGCAACAATGCAGAAAGCCACCAACAATTGTAAAGTTCTGCTACAGTTTATTACAGGTGGGGAAAAAATACTTTTGTTCTATTCTTCTTATGAAATGGCTTTCTTTGAATGGGGGCCAACCAGTCTCCCACTGACACACTTTAAAAAAAAAACATATTCCCCTCTAGTCTCTCCCCAAACAGCAGGCTGTAAGGAAGAGATAGATATCTCTTACCAGAATTCTGAAGTGATGATCTCTTGCAGAGCACTTTTGAAATTAGGACAAGGACTGCCTGTGGCCCTAGAGCCATAATTGCTCACCCTACTTTAAGAAGAGCCTCTGATAAAAAATGCTTTCAGTTAAGGATTATAGATCAGATAGCTATGGGAATTTCTTTTTTCTGTTTTTGCCCAAGGTCATGAAAAGCTTTTTCCATGCTCTAAGTATAGATGCATCTTTGTGTTGTCTTTTAGAAAAAAGGTTTGTGGCATAGGTAGTTCAGGAAGCATTGTTGGAAATATGTCATTACAATGATGACAGTAATGTCAGAAAAGAAATAACAAATATGCTTCAGAGGTGTGTATATGGAGGGGGGGTGAATGGGTGATGGAATCCAACATATTGCATACTATGCAAGTTAGGTAAAAAGTGAAAAAGTCCTTGTAACTTTTTTTTAAGCATTTTTCCTTTCGACTTATCAGTCTGTAGTCATGAAATATAAGCATATAGGCAGAACCCCAAGATTGTTAATAACCAAATAGAATACCACCAGATGTGGGTTCTAAATTTTTTTACTACTGGTTCTGAGGGCGTTGTTTGATGGTTATGTGACAATTCTTTAGGATTTAGCAGAGGTACTGGTCTACCAGGCTTTTAACTGCTTGCAGAGCTGTACCGGTCTACCCATTTGTTCTTGGAGCATTCCGGTCTACCCATTTGTTTTTGGAGGCACCGGTCTACCCATTTGTTTTTTGAGCGCACTGGTCTACCACCACACTGCCTTTTAACACTGATCAGCTGTAGGGCGGCCCTTTGAAGCCCCGCGGCAAGAGTTTAAACAGTTTTTTTCTTTCTAGCCGATCAGCTGGCACCTGGGGGCAGCGAATAGCTTGGGGGTGGAGCCAAATAAAAGGTAAGAACAATGCGGGGGGGGGGGGGCGAGAAGGCCCAGCTCCCAAACAAAGAGAACCAGTTCAGTGACGTCATATCGTCACTGCTACCAGCTTGGCCAAATCGGGCCGAACCGGGAGGAACCCACCACTGAATATCACCTTTATTATATATAAAAACAACATTTCATAAAAAGTAACTATTTTTTGGTTCATTTAGTCCAAAAGAAAATCTTCTGTTTTCAATTATACATAGACTTTTAAAAACTTTTTTTCATCAAAATACATACTTCATTCCACTATTTGCTAATTTTTTGTCTGTTTGTTTGCACTCCAAAATTGATTATAGTTCCAACAAATATTTGAAATTCTCCTCCAGTCGGGCACGGCAGTCAGGATGGGTGGAGACCTGGTTGAGTCGTCATTGGACCGGGTCTGCTGAAAAAGGCAGGAAGTCCCTCCCCTGACCGTGGCTGTCAGTTTTTCGACTCGGTCGAGTCCAGACCGGTCGTGTCTAGGGTAGTCTGTTCGCTTGGATAAGCAAAAAAGTAAGAAAGAGAGAACTTAGTTAAAGGCAGCAGGGGCGAGGCTTGATTCCCTTCAGCGTGGTAGCTGCTAGCTCCGCTGGGGATCGCCTGAGGTTACATCACCGGCTGGTGATTCCTCTTCCGACGCGCACGAGTTCGCTCCGTCGCTGCGGTCTCACTTCTCTGGCAGCTGAGAGAGCCCTTACGATCGGCCTTAGATCGCCTGGCTGCCTGCTCATTAGCGCGACGCTTCTCCGCGCCTCCGGGAGTGTCTTGCCGGCTGGCTTGCGCTCCGATTCAAAAAAAAAAAAAAAAAACCTACGGAACGAGTACCAACGGCGGAGAAGCCTCTGAATCGCCTGGCTCCCTGCTAATTAGCGCGCTCTGTTTCCGCGCCTTTGGGTGACTTGCCGGCTGGCTTGCGCCCTAGTTTAAAAAAAAAAAAAAAAAAAAGAGGAAAAGGAGAGGGCCAAAAGCGGAGAAGCCTCTGAGCGGAGCGTCGGCTCTGGGGGATAGCGGCTGGCTATTTTCTTTTTTTTTTTAGCGCGTTTGCGATCCCGCGCTTATTCAAAGTGCTTAGGCCGGCTGGCTAACACTTTGCACAAAGTCTTCCAGCTCTTCTAAATTGAAGTCCTACGCAGTGAGTACTTCTCCTCGGAGATCCGTGGGCCGATTTGTCTCAGTTTCAGCTGCGATTGTCTGAGGGGATCCTCTGGCCTTCTTAGCAGTCTATACCAGCGGCCATTTTACAGACCCTCCTAAGATGGCGGACGCCATTTCTTCCCACAAGGGAAAAAAAGAATAAACGCCCTCAGCTTCAGCTAGGTCCTGAGGAGGAGCAGGCCTCGACCTCCCAAGCTAAGAGGCCTAGGAATCATAGCTCCCAGGAGGCCCCTAAATCTAAATCTAAATCTAAATCTAAGGCTAAGGATGAGCAAAGAAGACATAAGGCTATCGAGAAAGCATTTAATAAAGCAGCCTCCTCTTCCTCGAAAGAGCCTCCAGAGGCCTCATCGAATCCTGAGCCCCCACCTGCTCCTGCCAGGAGTGCGGCCTTGTCACAGGCTTCTCCTGTACCTCCTCTCTCCCCAGATATTTCAGTCACGGGGGACTCTTGGATTCCTGATGCAGCCACCGTTTTTCCTACTGATGTACAGGTGGTCAATCCTTCTCAGACAATTCACAACCCTGAACCGGTTGCCATAGGGGCAGGAGATTCAGTGGTCCAGCCCTCTCAGGCCCAAAAACTGGATATTACACCTGCTTTGGCCCAGTTGATAGCTAACTCAATAAAGCAAGGGATTGCTCAGGGGTTGCAGGAGAGGTCTTCCTCGAAGGTTTCCGAATATCTGAATCGCCAAGCTCCTTCGATTAGTTCTCAGCCCTTGCAGGATTCTTCTCAGGTCCTGCCTCGGGCAACTTCTCCTTCCAGGGATAGCCAAGGCTCCCTTTCAGGCGAGGAAGAACAGGCCATTATTGACCAAGATCTGTCGGAGGATGAAGGCTTAGAGCCGGATCAGCCCTCGTTTGTAGGGTTGTTCCGCCCTCAAATGTTTCGTTCCTTATTACATAAAGCTCAGATCACCACTGGTCTTGGCATCCCTTCGCCCTCCGACCAAGCCCAACCCGGGACTTCAACATCTTCTTCGGCCTTATTTGACGTGCCCACAGTTCAAACCGAGATAGTGCCAGCCCCTAAATTGTTTGCAGACGTCTTGCAGAGGCAATGGAAGAACCCTAGCACGGGGCCAATCCCCAACAGCCTAGACAGATGCTTATTTAATCTGGCAGAGGAGTATGCTTCTCTTTTGCAGATCCCCTCAGTGGACACACCGGTGGTGGCTTTGACCTCGTCCTCACCCGCCTCGGGCCCGGCTGAGGAATCCCTACGTCCGGAGGAGAGAAGAGCGGAACGCACCCTCATCAAAGGTCATCAGGCGGCGGCCTGGTCCGTGCAGGCCTCATCTGCCGCATCGTTTTTTAACCGGGCGTCGATCCTCTGGCTGAAGCAGTTGCAGAGTCGTATTCCTCCTTCTGAGGTGAGAACACTACAAGACATTAACAAAATACTGGCAGCGGTAGAGTACTCGGCGGACGCCACTCTCTCTGCAGCCAGGTTTTCGGCCAAAGCAATTGGTTCCGCAGTCACTTCTAGGCGCTTACTTTGGCTGAAATATTGGCAAGCCGACGTTCGTAGTAAGTGGCGCTTAGCGTCTTCACCATACTCGAGTGACAAACTTTTTGGGCCTGCTCTTGAGCCTCTCTTAATTGAGACCAGAGATCACAAGAAGTTTTTGCCAGCGGTATCCCGCAGGTCAGATGGGCGTTCGTCGTCTTCCTTTCGACGGCAGTCCTTTCGGGGCCCTGACTCCGGCTACTTGCAGCAGCGATCCCACCGACCCTTCCAACAACGTGGGAACCTTCAACACTATAATCAGGTCAGACAGGGCCCTCGATACCCCCCTAGCAGAGGCCAAAGAGGTGGCAGGGGCCGACCCTTTAGACGGTCTCGTTAGGAGGCCTTCCTCAGAACAACTTGGGGGTCGTCTGACCCTTTTCTCCCAGGCTTGGGAGGATACGGTTCCTGATGAGTGGGTTAGATGGACCATTAAATTTGGTCTTTCCCTGGAATTTTCATCTAGTCCCCCTATTAGGTTTATTCGTTGCCCAGTTTCCCTCAATGCTACTAAGAGATCTCTAGTGGAGAAGGCTATCCATCACTTGCTAGCTATAAGTGCCATCGAACCGGTGTTCCCCTCCGAATTTGGCCAGGGTTTTTACTCTAGACTCTTTTTAGTACAAAAGTCTTCCGGGGACTGGCGCCCTATCCTTGATTTGAAGTCCTTGAACCGGCACATAACTTATCGCCGGTTCAAGATGCATTCCTTACAAACAATTTTACTTTGCATTAGGGAAGGGGATTTTTTATCATCTGTGGATTTAACTGAAGCCTACCTCCACGTTCCCATCCTTCCCGAACACCGTAAGTTTCTCAGATTTTGTTATAACAACAACCATTACCAGTACCGGGCCCTTCCCTTTGGTTTGTCCTCGGCCCCTAGGGCCTTTACCAAAATAATGGCTGCCCTCATGGGTTATGTCGCCACACTCCCAATTAGGGTGTCCTTTTATCTAGATGATGTTTTGATCTTGTCAAGGTCTTGGCAGCAAGCGCAGGCTGACCTGACTAGGACCCTTCAGATTCTCCAGGATCATGGGTTCTCAGTCAATTTGGCTAAGAGCCACTTAACCCCTTCTAATCGAATTCTTCACCTGGGAGCAGTAATTGATTCCTTGTCCTCGGAGGTGTTCCTGTCTCCGGACCGGGTTAACAGCCTCAGAGAGTTAGCTGGCCGGGTGCAGAATCAGGGGTCTTCTTCGCTGCTAGCTTTGTCACGTCTTCTTGGCAAGATGGTGTCTACCTTTGGGATAGTCCCATGGGCCCGTTTACACAGTAGGGACTTACAGTGGATGCTGCTGCCCTTTCAACGTTCCCACAGGGACACCTCATCCACAAGACTGGTCCTTCCTCCGTCTGTGATCCGGTCTCTGTCCTGGTGGACATCGGATGCCCTGCTAAAGGGGACCAGGTTTCGAGAGCCGTGCCGACTGCAGCTTACAATGGATGCCAGCTTGTCGGGCTGGGGAGCTCATCTGGGTCCCCACCTAGCTCAGGGCCTATGGTCAGCACACGAGAAACGGATGAACATCAATGTGCTAGAACTGTGGGCCATCTTCCTCGCCCTAAAGGCTTTCGAGCCTCAGGTGCTGCACCGAGATGTCTTAATTCTGACCGACAATGTAACAGCCAAAGCGCATGTGAACCGCCTCGGGGGGACTCGTTCCAGAGCTCTGATGAGGGAAGCGCGGCGTTTGGGTCTCTGGGCAGAGGACCACTTGGCATCGATTCAAGCAACTCACATCTCCGGAGTTCTAAATCGCACGGCCGACTCTCTCAGTCGGTCCCCGGTCGACGACGCAGAGTGGTCCATTTCTCCTCGCCTCTTCCAGGAGGTGGTTCGCCGCTTTGGGAGTCCGACAGTGGATCTATTCGCCAGTGCGTCCAACCACCAGCTACCACGATTCTTCACCAGATTCCCTTGTCCCGGGGCAGAGGCGGTGGACGCTCTCCGGAGTCATTGGCCGACCAATCAGCTCCTGTATGCCTTCCCACCGGTCAACTTGCTGTCCAGAGTGGTACGGAAATTATTACAGGAGCAAGCGGAGTTAATCCTCATCGCTCCAGCCTGGAACCGACGTCCTTGGTTCGCAGACCTCAGGTCCCTGTCGGTAATGCCCCCTTGGCGGATACCGGGAGACTGGATGACCCTCACCCAGGGCCAACTGCAGCACCCGGATCCTCTCTGGTTCCAGTTCACCGCGTGGCGATTGAGCGGGAAGTGTTGAGTAAGCTTCCCCTCTCGGCAGGCGCCATTTCGACTATTCAAGCCTCTCGACGGGCTTCAACCACAAGGATTTATGACGCTACCTGGCGAGCCTTCTGGCTTTGGTGTAAGGCTCGACTTGTCTCTCCGACTTCGGCCTCGGTTCCTCTTGTCATCGAATTCCTGCAGGAAGGGTTTGTCTCTGGCCTCTCGCCTAACACACTTCGCCGCCAGGTGGCTGCCCTTTCCACGATCTTATCCGGCTCCTCAACGGACCCTATCTCACAGAATCCTTTGATCCGGCAGTTCCTGCGCGGCGCTACCAATATCCGTCCGCCTGCAGTCCATCGCTACCCTTCTTGGGACTTACCTAAGGTTCTCCGGGCTCTAACTGCTCCCCCCTTCGAACCCTTGAGAGATGTTTCCTTAAGATACCTATCCTTTAAGGTGGCCTTCCTTGTGGCGGTGACGTCGGCTCGGCGGATTTCTGAGATGGCGGCCCTGTCCATTCGTAAGGAACTCTGTATCTTCCACCAGGATCGGGTGGTGCTGAGATTGGATCCTTCTTTCATCCCGAAAGTGAATACGATTTTCCACCGGGCCCAGGAAGTAGTACTTCCTAACTTTTGTCCTAATCCTCAACATTCTCTTGAACGGCGATGGCATACCCTCGACGTCCGTCGGGCTGTAAAGATCTATATTTCCCGCACGGCTACCTTACGCCGTTCGGACGCCCTCTTCGTATCCTTTTTACCAGCTTCTCTGGGATCGAAGGTTTCTTCTACCACCTTGGGGCGCTGGATTCGGGCTTGCATTTCGGCGGCGTATGAAGCTTCTGCGCTTCCAGTTCCTCGCAACATAACAGCTCATTCGACGAGGAGCGCCGCCACTTCAGCAGCGTGGTCCACCCGGGCCTCCATTGGCGAGATTTGTCGGGCGGCGGCCTGGGCATCGCCTTCTCCCTTTGTCCGCCACTATCGCTTGGACAAGTATGCGTCTTCGGATGCGGCCTTTGGCCGGAGAGTCCTGCAAGGGGTCCACTCGGCTTCCTGATTTCGGGACCGGCCTTCTCCCTCCCGTCTGGACACTTGGCTCTGGTATGTCCCATCCTGACTGCCGTGCCCGACTGGAGGAGAATGGGCGTTGGTTCTTGCCTGACACGCCTCTTCTCTGACTGTCGGGCACGGCAGTCAGCCCCACCCTTATTGTGGAGGCCGATCCCGTTACGACCTCACCTGGGAGGGGGCGGGTTCTTCTAATTCTCTTTGTTCTCTATCCCTAGACACGTCTTACTGCTGATACTCCCTCGTCTCAAACTGACAGCCACGGTCAGGGGAGGGACTTCCTGCCTTTTTCAGCAGACCCGGTCCAATGACGACTCAACCAGGTCTCCACCCATCCTGACTGCCGTGCCCGACAGTCAGAGAAGAGGCGTGTCAGGTAAGAACCAACGCCCATTCTCTAACAGATTTTAAACAATTTATCCAGTGGCATATGCATACCAATAAACTCCTCTTTAATCCTATTTGGGGTAGAGTTGTTGCAACTGACTGGAACCAAGTGTTTACTGGCCAGATGCTCTTTCTGATGCCTATGTAGAGTTTGCAGCAGATATTTTTTCTTTGTGCACAATGATAAATCATTTTCTAAGAATTCTTAAGGTTATATTTCAATGCAAATTTCAACCTTTCTTCTGCATACTCTCCCATTGGTCCAACTGCATATTATATTCAATCTTATTTGCCCATTGAATCACACAGCCTTTAACTTGTTCATCTTCTGTTTCCATTTTCAATTAAAGCTTGTACATCTTAGCAATAATATTATCATTTGTACAGAGCTTTGCATAAATTCAGTTTATTTATTTAAATTCAGTCTACCCATTTGTTTTTGGAGGCACCGGTCTACCCATTTGTTTTTTGAGCGCACTGGTCTACCACCACACTGCCTTTTAACACTGATCAGCTGTAGGGCGGCCCTTTGAAGCCCCGCGGCAAGAGTTTAAACAGTTTTTTTCTTTCTAGCCGATCAGCTGGCACCTGGGGGCAGCGAATAGCTTGGGGGTGGAGCCAAATAAAAGGTAAGAACAATGCGGGGGGGGCGAGAAGGCCCAGCTCCCAAACAAAGAGAACCAGTTCAGTGACGTCATATCGTCACTGCTACCAGCTTGGCCAAATCGGGCCGAACCGGGAGGAACCCACCACTGAATATCACCTTTATTATATATAAAAACAACATTTCATAAAAAGTAACTATTTTTTGGTTCATTTAGTCCAAAAGAAAATCTTCTGTTTTCAATTATACATAGACTTTTAAAAACTTTTTTTCATCAAAATACATACTTCATTCCACTATTTGCTAATTTTTTGTCTGTTTGTTTGCACTCCAAAATTGATTATAGTTCCAACAAATATTTGAAATTCTCTAACAGATTTTAAACAATTTATCCAGTGGCATATGCATACCAATAAACTCCTCTTTAATCCTATTTGGGGTAGAGTTGTTGCAACTGACTGGAACCAAGTGTTTACTGGCCAGATGCTCTTTCTGATGCCTATGTAGAGTTTGCAGCAGATATTTTTTCTTTGTGCACAATGATAAATCATTTTCTAAGAATTCTTAAGGTTATATTTCAATGCAAATTTCAACCTTTCTTCTGCATACTCTCCCATTGGTCCAACTGCATATTATATTCAATCTTATTTGCCCATTGAATCACACAGCCTTTAACTTGTTCATCTTCTGTTTCCATTTTCAATTAAAGCTTGTACATCTTAGCAATAATATTATCATTTGTACAGAGCTTTGCATAAATTCAGTTTTACCCATTGCAAAATAATAATTCTTTTTTATCTAATTTAAATCTTTCTGTTAGCTGAGCATAAGGAAAGCAATGGCATGTAAAACTTTCCAACTCCAAGCTTTTCTGTTTTTTTTTAAAGTTAAGTTCTAGTTGGAAAAAAATTCAACAAATCAGCATAGGTTAAACCATTTTCCTTCTTTAAAAGAGCTTCTTATCTCCATTAGGAGACAATTTTGCGTTGTACCTAATTAGTCTAGTCAAGGGCTAGACTAATAATTTTTTTTTAAATCTACTTTCACTTTCACTTTGTCATACCATAAATAACCATGTGATACAACTCTTAAATAATTTCATCCCATTCCAATAATTTTCTACTTCTTAAAGTGATCCACTCATTCATGCAAACTAAATAGTCAGCTCAAAATACAATTTCAGATCTCCCCTCTTTCTTTAACATCCTGCAGCAGGTTGTATTTAATCTATGGTTTCTTGTCTTTTATAGATATTTTTATAGGTAATTTTTGTCATTGCTTAACTTGTACATTAGTCATCATTATGGATATTATCTAGAATAAAAATAGCATTTTAGGTGAAACACTCATTTTAATCGTAAAAGTTCTTCCTAAAAATGAATAATTGCAATTATTCCCTTCACAGCATATATTTTTTAACTTTATTCCATTCGATCAGTGGCTGGAAGGGCTAGACAAAAGAGAATATTAAGGCATTGATCGTGGCTGCATAAGAATAGGCACTAAACACCATATCCAAAGAAGCAGGGATGCACCACTTTAGACAAGACCTGAGATGCAAACTATGAGGCCTCAGAGGCCTCTAGAGGCCTCAGAAACAACTTAACACATAGTAGCAAAATGTAAAATCTTGGCAGGAACAGCACAGCACAAGTAGATGGTATTATGTACAAGAATATCTGCAGTGTGTATGGACTAAACTGTCCCAAGTCAATATAAAAGGTTGGAGAATAATGGGACCAAGATTCTTTGGAACTTCCAGATTCAGACAGACAGGCAGGTACTAGACCAGAGATGGCTAACCTTTTTGCCATCGAGTGCCAAAAGCGGGGGGAAAGCGGGGTGGGTGTCACGCATGCATGTGCCCACACTCATAATTTTATATGCCCTTGCCCCTGTGTATCTGCGCGTGACTCCACTGTGCTCCGCCTGCTTTTGGCACGTGATGGCATGGTGGCCTGGTTTTTTGCTCTCCCCAGGCTCCAGAGGCTTTCTAGGAGCCTGGGAAGGGCAAAAACGGCCTTCCCCATCCCTCTGAAGACTTAAAATGGCCCATTTGCTGACTTCTGGAGGAACCAGAAGTCAGCAAACAGGTCATTTCTGGCTTCCACAGGGCCTCCGGGTGTGTGGGCAAGGCCATTTTCGCCCTCCCCAGGCTCCTAGAAAGGTTATGAGCCTGGGGAGAGAAAAAAATGGGCCTCCGGTTCCCATGGAAGTCAGCAAATGGGCCATTTCCAGCCTCCGGAGGTTCTCTGGGGGGTGGGGAAGACTGTTCTCGCCCTCCCCAGGCTCCTAGAAAGACTCTGGAGCCTGGGTGAGTGAAAAACAGGCCTTCCCCCCCCCCGAGGCCCTCCAGAGGCCAGAAACAGCCTATTTCCCTATTTCTGGTGGGCCCAGAAGGCCCAAAAATCAGTTGGCTGGCACACGCATGGACCCCGGAGCTGAGCTTGCTTGCCCACCAATATGGCTACACGTGCCACCTGTGGCACACGTGCCATAGGTTCACCATTATGGTACTAGACAATCAATCATATATTGTAATAGTAGACAAGGACCAGAAAACAGCAGTGGTGATATATGTGGTAGTGCTAAATGATAGCAAAATAAAGAAAAGGAGGTTGGAGATAGGAGAAGCTAGAGAAGTATCAGTACCAGAAGTACCCAAAAGAGACAGGAGAGACGATGTGGAAAGTCAAGCCCAAAGTGGTCCCAGCGGTGATAGGAATGTTTCGGGATGTGAACCATAAGCTGGGAAAGTGTCTCCAACAGATCAAAGTAACATCAGAGGGTCTTTGTCCAGAAGAATGCAGTGCTAGGAAAAGTTACATTACTGGGTGGGAAAAGTTTTTGTCAAAATATTGAAATACGAAGGAAGTTCCAAAAAGCAAGATAGCTAAAGATTACTACTTGACAAAATGTTTGTTTTATTTACACTTATCAGGTTTTCATATTAGCATATTTTCTAGTTACAGATGCCATTCAGCACCTCTGATCCATTTTTATCACCATTTTTATCTAATTGATGTTAAAGAAAGGGAGGGACCTTTATACAGTAAAGAAGATGACAAGTTCTTGAAATTACTGAAATTGTTCTGCCCCAGCTACAGACCCCAAAGAATGCAGCACATACAAAGTCCATACAAACCTTAATTTACTAATTAAAGACTATAATGAGCTTTCTTAGTAGTTGTTCAAACACAAGTACAATAAATTAGTATTTTCTGAACAAGGGCTGTTAATTTAACTTCATTAACAGCCGACAAGAATTCAAAGAATAATAACTCAGTTCTGAGGCACAGTATTTCAATAACCGTAATCTTACTATGGTTGGCAGAATGCCCAGAAGCAATTTGCAGGAAAACTGATAAGAGAGAAACATGAGCCAAATCAAACGTAATCAAGACGCAAAGGAAATTGAACGAAGTTGTTTCCTGCAAATTGCATCAGTCATCGTCCTTCCTTAAATAGGCTAGGGAAGTGGCCAATTAGCCCCAAACCTTACTCTCCAGGAGACCTCCTCCTGAGGAGCCACTCCTGCCTTTTCGCAGCTCTGCGCGCTCGTGCATCGAGAAGAGGCTCCTCCTCTTCTTCCTCTTCACTTATGGGAGTTTCTGGAGGTTCTGAAGGCCCTGGCTGAATCCCCGCCCCTGGCACCACATCTTCTCCAGCCTCTTCATTGTCCGACTTGAGTGCCAACTGCACAGGCTGCTGGTGCAGCACCACACCAGGCTCCCCCTGTCATATTCAGCTACTAACTGCACAGGCTGCTGACGGACCAAAACAGAAATCTAATTAGAACATTATCATCTACCAATGACATTGATAGAATTCTAGAATTCAAAAGTCATGATGTATTATACCATGGGATGCTTTATTCTTCTAATGCTTCTTGTTCCGATTGTGAACCTCATTTGCACTTTAGCTTCTATTTTTATTTGGTTCTAATATGGAGTTTCTAGGTTAGCTTGTAGTTTCTGACTACTGAGATTCACTGATTTCTCTAAATATATTCTTTCATATAGTCTCTAACCCGTCAAATCAATAAAAATAAAATCATTTCATTTCCATTCCTGAAGAGACAGACCCAATCAGAAATTTTGGAACTAGGGAGTCAGGCAGGTGAAATGATACGTGGACAGCTCTGGACTGTTTGCAGGGTAAAAAAATAATATAGTAAAGTTTTACAGAGAATCTGCACAATTGGTGAGGGGCATTTCTTTAGAAAAATATCAGAGAAGGTCCATTATGAAATTATTGCTAGAATGGGGAGGGCTGTTAAAGAAGAAACATTGGAAATAGCAGAAGGAGAACAGTAATTTTAAAATAAAGATTCCATGTTATTTGTAAAAATGGCAATGATAGTTATCCAAAAAGCCTAAGTGTATGTTTATCACAAGCTAAAGTAGTTTGCTATATTTTTGAAATATTCTGATCTTTTAAAATTGCAGGAATGGGTGCTTGGGTTGCCATAAACAGTTACATGTATACCATATATAACACAGAGAGACTTGATAACCTCTCCAGTCCCATTCCCTAGAAAAGAGTTCCTAATTCTCTGTTTCTAATATCACTTAATAACAGCAGTGGTGGGATTCAAATAATTTAATAACTGGTTCTCTGCCCTAATGACCAGCTGGGTGGGCATGGCCATGGTGGACATGGCCAGGGAGTGTGACAGGCAGCACTCAGACTTCTGCACCCCCTTGGGAGCAAAAACGGACCGCAGGGAGATGCGCCACCCTCCCCCTAGTAGGCCTCCCTGCAGCCTCCTGGGACCAAAAATAGGCTGCATGGGGCCGCACTACACTCTCCCTTGTCCTGTTTTGGGGCTAGGAGGCCTCCCTGCACTTATCTGGGAGCCAAAATGGGGCACAGAGGGACTCCTGGAAGGGATGGGGTGGGACAGGGCCAGCCAGCAATTTAACTACCTGTTCACCTGAATTGGCCCAAATCAGCTGAATGCCACCACTGAGTAACAGCAATAGATATCTGCTAAAACAAATGCAAATCATTGTCCTATTTTACTGATTGAAATGACCTGTGCTCAGAAGAAGCTGTTACTGTTACTGAGATTTGCACTGGATATTACAGGTCAGATTGGACCTGTAATAACTAACAAAAAATAACTAATAAAAAATAATGGATTTGTCCAATATTTCTCCCTTTCTCCATTGAAGTACAGGTTTAAATTAATGCTATAGAGCAGTGGTCCCCAACCTTTTTATCGCCGCGGCCCACTGAGCGCGCGCAGGGGTGGGGCCACGGCCCAGGAGCTTTTGCGCAGGCCCATTGCGCACGGCCCAGGAGCCTTTGCACTGCAGCGTTCCTGTCCCCCGGCCGCTGCGCGGCCCGGTGCCAGGTACTCCACGGCCCGGCACCGGTCCGCGGACCGGGGGTTGGGGACCACTGCTATAGAGGGCAGGGTTGGCTTTATTGTTATAGGTTTTACCCTCATGGTAAAGATTGAATGGAAGAATTAATTAATTAATTCAATTATTAATAAACAGTATAGTCAATGATGTATCCCTTTCAAAAGTCACAACTATTTTCAAAAATTATCCTAGCCTCCAATATAGATTAAAGTTATTCTGCAGTTTAGAAGTATCTCAGAAGGCTGTTTGGATTCCAGTCATGAATCAACAAATAATCCAATCATTTCAGATTGAAGATTTAATTGTATAAGAAGCTTTCTTGCTGCTCTAACACACGAATTAGCTTCATTAAAAAAAATTTTTTTAAAAAAACCAAAGCAATGAATGCTATTATTAAAATGCTGGGTGATCATGAAATGCTTTGCTGCAGTGCATCATAGGTTGTCAGTGCTCATATATAGCTCTATATATCTGCAGCAACTGAATCAAAAGCAGTCATGTGATTTTTGAATTGTGCTTGGTTACAATGATTGATTAGAAGGTGTGTTGAAAATAAAGTAAATTCTATAAAAATACAGACTCTGCAAATATACAGTTCCCAGAAATTAGGTGGCATGAGTTTCCTCTACAGTAGGTGTTCCAGACATCCCCATAGCAAAAGTGGCTTAAGCAGTTTGGAGTTGCATTGAAATTCATTATTGTCATTAGCTATTCAAATAGTTCCTATGCCAAGGAAATCCTCTTCTCAGTGTCCCACTGGAGGTTCGCAAATGGGCCATTTCCAGCTTCCGGAAGGCCTCCAGGGGGGGTGAGGAAGGCAGTTTTTGCCCTCCCCAGACTCCTGGAAAGGTTCTGAAGCACGGGGAGAGCAAAAAACGGACCTTCTGACCCCACTGGAAATTGGCAAAAGGGCAGTTTCTGGCCTCCAGAGGACCTCTGGGAGATGGGGAAGGCTGTTTCACTGTCCCCAAACTCCTAGAAAGGCTCTAGAACCTGGGGAAAGATAAAAACGGGCCTACCAGACCCACCATTACATGCCAGGAGTGGGGGAGTGAGGAAGTTACATGCACATGCATGGGGGTGGGGCACATAGATTTATGGGTGTGGGCACATGCACGCATGACCCCCCCCATGCTCCCCCCCACTCCTGGCATGTGATGGCAAAAAGGTTAGCCATCACTGACAGTCTATACCTGTATAATTGGTTTTTCTTACCTAAATATAAAACCTTGCTTTTCTCTACATTGAATTTCATTTTATTAGATAGGAGCCAATGTTCAAGTCTTGAGCCTATCTTCTGAGGTGTTGGCTATAATTGCCAGCTTGGTCTTGTCTACAAATTTGATGAGTTCCCCTTCTATCTACTCATCTAAATCATTTATGAAGATATTCATAATTCACATAATTCAATATGACTGCGGTCAAAAATAGGAATCATACAGATTTGGCAATTCAAACTGAATCAGTCATTCAAATCTGATCTGATTTAATTTACATAGACCTATATACTGTCCAAGATGTACATTAATCTAGTAGTAAACCAAGTATTCTTTGGAAGACTCCACTCCTAAGTAAATATTCTCATGATCAGGTTTTTGTGTTTTGCATTGCTAAATACATGATTATAAGATAGTTTGCCATAGTATTCATTTTGTCTACCTCTAGTTTAAGAAAACTCAAACTACTGCCCAATAATCTGAATTATTATTTGTGCCGAATAACCAGCAAATGGTTGTTTTTAGAAGCAATTCGAAATAAGTATTCTGATATTCCAAGTTCCTGGGCTAGTGAGACTTACTAAGACTTACCATTTATCACCATGGGGTATCTTTCTCATTATCGCTTAAATAACACTTAAGCTTACAAAAGAAGCATTTATATCTTTTTGACATATTCAGCCAACCTTCAAGAAATAATTGTTTTCCCACAGATGCTTTATGGTCCCTACTGTTGCATCATGGAGTGCAAGAGGCCTTTGTGCACTTAAATGCAAGCTGAATTGCACCTTCAAATTAAAATCTACTGTTAACTTCTAAGTATAATACATGCCCTGACATTTAGTATTATTTCAGGTTTATGTATTCAATACTAATGTTGTTGTGGATTTTCCACCCCCTTAGACTCTCATACAAAATAAGAAAATAACCTTCCATTGGCACAGTACTGGGATGCAATTTACTTTCTTTCAGTGTTGTATTAAGACCTCTTATTAACATTTATTTTTGTATTGAATAATGTGTAGATCTGCAGGCAAAGCACTTCAATCCAGAAGGCAGTTACATATGCTACAATAATAGGATTTAAATTCATGCAAGCTGAGAGATTATTTTAGCAGAATGAAATGAATTTGTATGATATCTATCACATATTATTATTATTATTATTATTATTATTATTATTATTATTATTATTATTTTTAGTGTCCAAAATTTGGCAATTTAGAACATACATCTATTAATCAGTTATACTGTCTACAAACCAGACATAGGCAGCTTTTTTTGTCTAGAAGCTGTACTTTTACTTGTCGATATTTCTATAGGCCCAGCAATACTTAATGAAGGGACTTACAACTGATTCCCAAAGTTATGGCTTTTGCAGTGTCTTCCACAATTGCATGATTTGATCTGAGTGATTGGCAACCCGCTCACACTTATTATCAATTGCCCTTTGCAATCTTTCTTGCTAGCTTCCCCAGAAAATAGCAAGCAAGGTCATAAACATTCCCTCCCATCTTTGGGCGCTGTTTGAAATACTTTGCTGTGAAAGATTTCATACTTATAAAGCCAGCTCTCAGAGACCACGGGTCAAAATCCAGTTCCAGGCCAAAATCCAAGCAAGATTTTCAGCCACAAAGGATTTTCAGTCCCAGTGTGGAGTAGCTGAAAATCCAAGTGGTTCTGAGTCTCTTTCAACCTCTTTCCAATTGTCCCATGAACCCTATGCATCCCCTCACTACCTCTTCCTACCTGGCAACACCTGTGCCTTGCAATGTCCTGTTAGCTTCTCCATGGGTCCATTGACCAGATTGTGGGACGCTGACAGGAAATTGCCTTGCCCAATGACTTACTTACTTAATGATGGCAACCAGGATTATTTCTTCCAGCTTTTCTAGAGAGGAGGACAGAGGAGCACAGAAACTGAACTCAGTAAAATGTGACGTATTTGCTAGAACTTTCTGAATTTCTAATAAGGTGTCTACCTATCTGTTTCTCAGTCTATTTGTTGGTATGTATTTTTACCAAGTTTTACTATCCAAAATAAAAATGTTTGGGAGAATAAGAAACAGGACAGGCAAGCATAGGACATTCAAAATATTCACCAACCCATCCTTAGTTCAATTTCAAGGTTCCAAATGTCTTAAACTGAGGACTAAGATTTCCATATTGAAAACGAAGTCCTGGGGACGAAAGATCAAATGACATTATCTTCCTTTCCTTTTCAGTAAGTTTTTGTAAGTATATGACTAACTGTGGAATGACAAGTTATAGGACATAACTGTTTCTTTTCTGTCTAGATTGCATCTTATGTTTCTAGCAGGAAAAAAAGTAAAATTTGTATGAGAGATACTGAGGTATATTAATTTAACTCTTATTTCAAACTAAAATGGCCATTCAGGATTAAAAAAAATTAAAGGGGATAGAAATTGTGAATTGCAAAATTACAATCTCTCCACTCTAAATTGTTTTCCTGAGTGGCTCATAATATTTTGCATAGCTTTTTCTTGTATATTATAGACTTCAGTGTACAGTTTGATGTCAATGTTTAATTGTATAAAATAATTAAAATGTTGAGTAAAAGGTGTTTTTTTTTTCCTTTGAAAAGCAACAGAAAGACAAGACTTTTAAACTGCACAGACTTAAAAGCATGAAATGAAATATATTGGCTAGATTCCTCAAATCACTATTTAGCGATTGGTTGGTTTGTTAGTAACATTCTGCTCTGGTAAGTGCTACCTTGAGTTAAGTACGTTAGCCACTCCAATAGATTATCTACAGAAACAATTTTCAAAAAAGAAAAAAAAAGAACACATTGAACAATTTAATAGTGCAGAATTTTTTTCCATGTTGTTTAACATTTATAGGATTGTTGTTTATTTGATTTGTAGCTCAAAGTCTCCCAGAGGGTAAATAACTATATTAAAAGCATGAAGCTTTTAAATATACTGACCAGAATCTCTAAGGACATATTTAACTTTGGCCACAAAGAATAGCTAACATTAACAGGCTGTAAATGATGCATTCATCAATATTCAATGGGAAAAGAATCTCATAAAATGAGACTTGACAAGGTGTAGAAAAGGTGGCTGGTATGAAGATAAGATAATGCCCTTCATTTATATATGCTTACATATATAACACCGTACTTTATATCCTGCTTAAGAGTACCAAGAAAGGTTAGAAGGCAAAGGACAGATCATATATCACTCAATGTTGTCCTAAACACTGCTTCCTGTCCTCCAGTATATAGTAGTTGGGGAAACTAACTATGTTAGGATGAGTACAGTGCTTTGATAGGCTCTAAGAATAGGTTAATGAGATATATTGGAAGAAATTGAAATTGTTCTGGAAAACTTCAAGTTCTTTAAATGTTCTGAGAATTTCCCTTTTATTGCTGGAAGCAAGGAAAGGGCTCTGTTGTACAGTATGCAAAAATGGTCTGGTGCTCAACTTTTAAAATAAAAAAAAAATCTGAGTAGGTGAAATTAAATATATTCAAATAATTGAAGTAATAGTAAACCATCTATTTAAGCTCAAAATTTTACAGGGGTGCCTTTAGTCATGAAATCCTGTCTACTAAGAGAAAGACTATAACAATTCTAAACAAAATATAAAAGTGTAGAAAAATCACAATGACAACAAAGGTGTGTGTTGTCAGGATGATGCTTTTTTTCTAGTTATAATATATAGCTAAGAACATTGAAAGACTAAATGAAGAAAACCTGATGATTTTTAACTGTAGTTCTGGAAAAAGAAAGGTTGAGAATGCAAGGAATACATAAAGAACAAATCACTCAGTACTAGATAAATTGAAATCAAGTATACTTAAGTATACTTATTTTGGAGACATTATGTGAATATAAAAATCATTGCAGAAAACTCTGATGCTTGGGGAAAAAAATAAAGACAATTGAAGAAGAAATCAACAGAAAGCAAAGTGGATAGATACCATAGCATATAACACAAGCATAGGCTAATAACACAGAAAAAGCAATTACTTATTCACAGTCTTGGAAAAATTATGTCCATGGGTCAAAAAAAGTTGAAAGTGTCTGAGTAACTGAACAAATGCACCAGTATTTCAGTAATCAACCAGTATTAAATATAGTAACTTACCATCATTCTGGGAATAAGAATGTAAGGGAAAGAATAATACAACAGTAACCCAGGAAAATCAGAAAATCAAAACTAACAGAAAATCAGTATAAATTCATACTAATAATTTCAGAAGGTGAAACATCTAATGGAGAAAGAAAAGTCACATCTGTGCTCAATGGAAGATCATAAAAATAGAAGAACCTAGAGTAACAATTTTAGTTGGATTTCTGAGTGCTCAGCAATGAAAATCTATACTATTTTGTTTATCAATATTCCATAAATATCATTTTATTATTTCTTTGGCTTTGCATATCCAACGCATGCCACAAAAGACAAAGAAACCCATTAATTTTGATTCCAATAAAGTTATCCATCTACGTTAAAGCTGAATATTCAAGGTTAAGTGGGCTAAGCTTTTTGGACAATATATCAGTTGTACCCAGTCTGCTTTACTAGAGTCAGACTTCTAAACAAGAAAGCCAGCTTTGATTTTCAGTACAGCATTTGGAACACAACTGGGAATATAAAAAAAAATCACCCTCAGGCATTTAGATTGCACTTTTTGAAAGATCTCTGCATTTATCTGTTTTTGTCTGTGCCCTGTCAACAAATTGGACAATTGTTTTACCCTGAAAATATCAGATTGGTAAAACTATAATTTGATATCCTTTTCACTGGAAAATGTTAAAATAGAAAATGTTGACCCCTGCCAATATTCTGTGATTGAAAACTTTGGGCATTCCAATTCCACAAACCTAAAACTTCAAATATTATGCTCCAATGTGTATATTATGTATATGCAAATTATGTATCTCTCTAATCAAGGAGAGAAGCAACCTGGAATTAAGAAGAAACTTTCCAGCAGTAAGGACAATTAACCAATGGAACAGCTTGCATTCAGAAGTTGTAGGTGCTTCATCACTGGAGACTTTTAAGAAAAGCTATCAAAATGATTATATTACCTAAATTTCTATATTTGTTTCAGGTCACCCCAATTAAAATAGATAAACCGTTTTTTGAAAAGCTGAATAAAATAACATCTAAATTTATTTGGCAAGGGAAAAGTCCACGAATAAAATTTAAACTGCTTCAGGATACAAAAGATAGAGGAGGAGCTGCACTCCCTGACTGGGAGATATACTACCAAGCAGCAGTACTATCGTGGGTCAAAGATTGGATAGAATTAAAGGACTCTAGAACTTTAACAATTGAGGGACACGAACTTCAAACTGGCTGGCACTCCTTTATGTGGGATGAGAAATACAAAACACATTCATATTTTAAAACACATACAATAAGGAACTCACTATTACAAATTTGGCTTAAAATTAAAAAACAACATTATATGAAGATACCAAATTGGCTAGCACCGGCGGAATCAATTAGACACCCAAATTTAACAGATAAGACAAAAATAATTAGATATAAAGATATAATTGACTATCAAGGCAAACTAAAGACAAAACAACAATTGGAGACAGATTTACACAGAGGAATAGACTGGTGGACTTACACTCAAATACAATCTAAATATAGAGAGCATATAAAAACATATGAAATTTACAATCAAAAACAAGAAATAGATAAAATTATATTAGATTCAGAAAATAAATTAATTAGTAGAATTTATAAATTTCTCCTACGCTATAAATTGGAAGAAGAGACAGTCAAAGAAACGATGATTAAGTGGGCTCAAAATATCAAACACACAATACCTTTGGAAAAATGGGAAAAGTTCTGGCAGGAAAACCTAAAGTTAACGAAAGCAACGGCGTACAAGGAAAACCAACTGAAAATGTTTTATCGGTGGCATATGTCTCCAACCAGATTGGCAAAAATACAACCTAAAAATAGCCCAATTTGTTGGAAGTGCAAAAAGGCACAAGGGACTTTCTATCATTTATGGTGGACATGCCCGGCAGCAAAGAAATTTTGGTCTAACATCAAAAAATGGTTGGAACAAATAACAAAAACACAGATTGAAAAAGAACCAGAAACATTTTTATTAGGAATATTTAACAAATCATACCCTAAGGATATTAAATATCTTACAATTCACATATTAACTGCTGCAAGAATAATCTACGCAAGAAATTGGAAACAAGAAAAAATACCAAGTGAAACAGAAGTAATAGGGAAAATTTTAGAATGCGCTGAAATGGATAGGTTAACCAAAGAATTACAAGAAAAAGAAGAATCAGACTATTATAAAATATGGAATAGTTGGTATAATTGGTTAAAAATTAGAAATACACAAAAAATATAGGGGATATATTACCGATTGATACATATATATGTAATAAAAATATTATTAGATTACAGAAAGGTGAAGGAATATATTATAAGTAGAATTGTAGAACGTCACTCTGAAAAAATGCTTAAGAAGAAATTATATTCTTTTTGTGTATATGTTGTATAAATGTTCGTTGTGTATATGTTACGTATGTCTTTTTTAATATTTATATTCAATAAAAATTATTTATAAAAAAAAAAAAAGAAAAGTTGACAGACTTCTGTCTGAAAAGGTATAGGGTTTCCTGCTGAAGCAAGGAGTTGGACTAGAAGACCTTCAAGGTCCTTTCCAGCTGTATTCTGACTGATTGTATATTTATTTATTTATTTATTTATTTATTTATTTATTTATTTATTTATTTATTTATTTATTTATTTATTTATTTATTTATTTATTCAATTTCTATACCGCCCTTCTTCCGAAGGACTCAGGGTGGTGAACAGTTAAAATAACATACATATAAAATGTGAATATAAGATGATTAAGCCAATTTGGTTCATCGGTTAAGAATTTTCAGCATAAAGATTTAGAACAATTACCTCATATTACCTCACTTCAATCATGTTGACTAAAATAGCCACTAATTGCCATTTATCAGTATTTTATAATGATTCATAATATTAGCTTTAAAATAATTTATAGTGTAAATTATACTATAGACTTTCTTCTTTGCAGTATGTTGTGAAGGATTGTAAAGCTTTCCTAACACCATTTCAAAAACAAAAAGAAAGAAAGAAAGAAAGAAAGAAAGAAAAAGAAAGTATTGAACCTAAATTGCTTAAATGAAGTTCAATAGGAAATGACCCAGTATTTAGCCCTTTTTCATCCCTTTGTTCTGAGGGATGTTTTGCATCAAGTGTTCTGGGCACTGCAAGAATGGTGGTGAAGAAGAAGAAGAAAAAGAAGAAGAAGAAGAAGAAGAAGAAGAAGAAGAAGAAGAAGAAGAAGAAGAAGAAGAAGAAGAAGAAGAAGAAGAAGAAGAAGAAGAAGAAGAAGAAGAAGAAGAAGAAGAAGAAGGGGAAGGGGAAGGGGAAGGGGAAGGGGAAGGGGAAGAAGAAGAAGAAGAAGAAGAAGAAGAAGAAGAAGAAGAAGAAGAAGAAGAAGAAGAAGAAGAAGAAGAAGAAGAAGAAGAAGAAGAAGAAGAAGAAGAAGAAGAAGAAGAAGAAGAAGAAGAAGAAGAAGAAGAAGAAGAAATAGTTGTGCCTTTGAGCTATTGTTGACTTCCAGTGACTACCTGCACTGCCTGGACACATCCCTTCAGTTTTTTTGGCAAGATTTCATAAACGGCCTCCCCCCATCTCCAGTACTAAGAAAGATTTGGTAATTTGTGCCTATGGTGGGACCTTTAGTCACCTCTTTCAGTTTCTAGTCTAATGCCTTAACCACCACACTAAACTGTAATGAAATTTAAGAATGTTATTTTTTTTTTTAAGAATTTCTCTATCAGAAAATAAAGTCTCTTATAAATTTCTTCTTCTCAAGCAGGATAGAATTAAAGTCAAATTTAAGATCAATTAAAGTCTATAGAATCACAGTAGGCTTGTCACTATATTTTTCAGCCATATGTTGAAATACCAAACAGTTATCATTTTAGACCTGTCTATTCACCTAATAATTCACCAGGATTTTTTTCAGGCTCCAATTGCAAACTTTTAAACAGAGAAATTTCAAATAGTTTGCTAATTATACTCCACAGACTAATGGGACAATAATTGGCAGAAGCCTTATTATTGATGGGATAATAACTGAGAAAGGGCAGTCTTTGGGGATCATCTGGGATGACCTTCTGAACCAAAATAACAATTTTCTAGTCTGCAACATATTATAAGATTAAATTAAATATAGATCAACTTCCTTCTGTTTTTAAACATTTAAAATATATAGTTTTTAATATTAGCATATTTGGAGTTAAGTAAACACATATTAAATATTCAACTACTCTTGCTATTAAAGTCTCTTCCTATTCACATTGTTTCTAGAGTTCTTCCTTGAAAATAAATATATAAATTAAGAAATATACGGTATATTTTTCAAAAATCAGGTAATATCTTTCAATTTTGTACAATTTCATTTTCAAATGTGAACAGGTACACATCATCACAACCAATTTGGCCATGGTTCATTTGTTGAATAACTGTCATAAAAAATAATAATTCATACCACAGCAATTTATATTAAAGCTTCCTGAGCTTTGCCTGGGGCACAGCAATTCCAAGGTGTTTCTGCAGAGAGCTGGCTGGAATTCAAAGTGGAGAAGTTGAAGTTTCAATGCAGGAAAGCAACTGAAGACCTTATATGCCATGATGCTGTGGAGATATATGTAAACTGAGATGATTAATTCCCTGTCCATTGTTACTATGGTTGAAATACTATATTGAAACAAATGTTTCATTGAAGCCTTGTAAATACTATTATAGCATCAATTACCTTGAAAGGGAAGACCTGTCAAAACTGCCAAATTTGAACTAGTATTGGAGATTCTTCAAAGCTGGCCTTCTTACAATATATTGTAATGGTATTTATCAGGTCTTTCTAAGGCATATGTCTGTGGGTGCTTGTAGGTGTGTGTGCACAGAAATAAAATACTGTAACTGATAGTTTATGCACAAAATTAGGAACATTTATCATTTATGAAGAAGAAATGAACTGCTGAATTTTTCTGCTGTTTCCAAGAACAATAAAGAATATGCATGACATTTTTAAATGATCCTTGGGCACAGGATCAATATGAATGGGTTTATTTGAAGTTGCTCTAATATAATATTATGGGTCATGTGGTCATGTGGGAAGTATCTAAGCTTTCTACAGGTCTGTAACAGAATTTATAATGATAAGAACTTCTTTTTAGAATTCTTTAAAATTACTTATCAGTATACTCAAGACCAAGCAGTCTGCGCTTAAACCTTGGTTTGGCTTAATTTTTAATGGACTAATAAGAACACCTTTAAATATGCTGGATATATGATGGACAACTTCATTCAGTTGAGAAAATGTCAGCTTGAGAAAATAAACTTAAAATTAATCCTAGTACAACAAAGTTACTCCTTATTAAGAAATTGTCTAGCCTTTTGTTAGTTCTTGCATAGAATTGGATCTACCCAAAAGAGTAGATTAATAACTTGAGGATCTTCTCCATATGACATCTTCAGTCATAAGAACTTTACTATTTTAGCTGGTATACACAATTGCTGCCTTATTCAGTAAAGGATGAATAATACCAATTCACAATAACTTTTAAAATAATAATAATCAACATTAAAAAACAATATTCATATATTCTTAGTCTTTAATTTAATGATCTATTGACTATAAAAGAATCATAAACTTATATTTACTAATCCATAATATTTTACAACCAAATCTAAAATAATATCCTCAAATCCCAATATCAAAATTTCATTTTTTTTTATTTTCCCTGTAGGAAATCTTACAATGATGTCCAAGCAACAAGAAATTTCATCAAATTGTTGTGTCTAATCAAATTCACCATTTCAGAAAACTCTTTTCTTTCCCTTTTTTCTATTTTTTTCTTTCTCCATATTTTATATCTTATCTTTTCATCATTTTCTTTGTTTACATTTCTTTTCTAAAATTCGTGTTTTTATCTAGCTAAAAATTGTAAATATGTATGCATATAATATATGTGTTTAACATTAATAATAAAATATATATTTAATATAGTAGTGCCTTGCTGTGAAATATACTGCCAGCCTTTCTCATTAGCATTAGGTTTAATACATTTTTAAAATTCATTCCAATACGGTCATTTAAGGTTGCTGATGACTTCACCTAAATCCATTCAAACGGTGTATGAAAAGATAGTGAGAGTTCCTACCAATGGAAATAAAAAAAAATCTGGCATTGTTCCACTTTAAGCTCCTGCAGATATATGCATAACAGAAATCCACCCTAAGGAGGAACTATAGGACCTTAAAATGCTGATAATGACATACGTTTGTCTACAACAGGGTGTCAGCTGGCAGCCATGGGTCTGATGGGTCATGTGGAAGCCATGCCCACCCCAGGTCCGCAAGGGGAAAAATATCGTGAAACTTCATGTGACAGCAAGTGTCGTTACGAGTTTGACACCCATGGTCTACAAGAATAATATCTATATATAGAAGCTTCTGAACATTGTCCTATTCTGTGAAGGGCTATATGCTGACTTTTTCATTACAATTTTGATTAAGATATTATTATTATTATTATTATTATTATTATTATTATTATTATTATTATTATTATTATTATTGCTCAATACACTTTATTTCATATTACTTTGATAATAGGACTCATTGGTCTTATCTTTTCTAACTTTCCATAAATTCTATTGAAATCACAGTTTTTGTAAAACCAAAAGAAGAGATATTTTCTTTTTGTAGGAGAAACATTTGTATATCTTTGATATAGTCTCCCTTGGAAATATTATCAGAGAAACAGAATGTAATTCATCTTTGCTATCATAGAGAGCAGCAGGAAGCAGCAGTTTAGTTAAAAGTGATGCATCTTTGGAGCAAGATGGTTACAATGAAATGTTGATTTATGTATGTGAAGAACATTCAAAACTGTTGATCAAACAGGTTGTTTTATTTTAAAAGAGAGAAGTAATAAAAGCAAAAATAAAAGCATTTATAAGCAGTACAGTTAAATAGAACTTGTAGAAATTGGTATGGTTCTGTATATTAAAATATATTAATTTAAAACTTCATATTATTAAAATAATAATAACCACTATAATGGAGATTATAAATACAGATGAAATATCACTGTATAATAATTTCTATTTAGTCTGGAAAAAAATCTATCCTTATTTAACTATTTATGGACAAATTTAAATATTAAAACTCTATGTTAGAAGAAACCTAAATTTTAAACAATTTCATATGTAAAAATATCCAATTATTTTACCATTCTTTTATATAAGGGATTATACATAATTTCCACTGAGAAACAGAGTATTTTAGCAACTGTAACTCTTTATGTCTGGGTGTCTGTATATGTTTCTGTATCTGTGACTATGTGTATTACTTTGAAGAAGGCTCTAATATTGGGAAATATGAAATGAATGAAAGAAGGAAAGAGAATTAGAGGAAAAACCAGCAGCAAGGTGGGTGGACTTAATTATGCTTCGAAAAATAATTGAGTCTTAAGTATTTGTTTCATTCTATTATAAATCATTTTACAGAATTATTGAACCACACAGAAAATACCAATTGAAAAAATGCTGACTAGATTTTTATATTTCCAATTGTTCAGTCTACTATCTTACAATTTTTTAAAACCTCTATTGTTTATCTGGAGATATTGAAATTAATGATATTATTCTGGTTGTTCTGAAAAAGGAATCTCAAAAAGTTTCCCTTTATTAATAATTAGAACTTTTAGTCTATAAGACTTATTATCTGTCCACTAAATTTCTTTGTACATTCACCTTAATGAAAGAAGATATTTAATATCTATGCAAAAATGTCTAATTCTTTTTCTGTATATACCAATTTTTTAATATGATGCTGAATATGGATGGTCTGTTATAGGCTATATTTTCTATTTCTATAGAAACAAAAGTTGTTATGCAAACTTTGGAAGTCCTAGTCCCGTGATGGCAAACCCGTGGCACGCGTGCCACAGGTGGCACGTGGAGCCATATCTGTGGGCACGCGAGCATTGCCCTAGATCAGCTCCAGCACATATGCGTGCGCCAGCCAGCTGATTTTCTAGCCTTCCGGGTCCACCGGAAGTCGGGAAACAGGCTGTTTCTGGCCTCCAGGGGAGTGGGGAAGGCTGTTTTCACCCTCCCCAGGCTCCAAGAAAGCCTCTGGAGCCTGGGGAGGGCAAAAAAATGGGCCTACTGGGCCCACTGTGTCATTGCATGCCGAAAACAGGGAGACTGCGGGGAGGGTCGCAGGTGCATGCGTGGGGGGAGGGGCGCATTGAATTATGGGTGTGGGCACATGCACGCGCGAGCCCCTGCATTCCCCCCGCTTTTGGCACGTGATGGCAAAAAGGTTAGCCATCACTGTCCTAGTCCCTTGATTTAACCAACACAGAAAGCATGATAGAAATTTACAATAACTATAATCCAAATTACTGGTAAACAATGAGCTAGGTGGCAATATAATTTGAAATTTGGTCGTTCCAATCTAATTCAGCCTTTTACATTTTCTAAAATCTTACCTTGAGGGTTGGACTTTTAAAAAGCCATATATGGTTAGTTGCATGAAGGAAGGACTTGATGGTGTTCAATTATACTCAGTATTACATTGATGGTTAATCATCATTTCCTGAAACATTTCAGAGTAATCTTACTTGGGATTTATTAAATTTTAATTTCTGAATCACTTTTTTCATGATTAATTTATTGAGAACTTTATTTTGTTGACCTATACATTTTGCAATCAGTATTATATATAATCTTCAGTCTATTCAATCTTTTCCTTAGCTGCTTACTGAATTATCTGGAAAATTTAACAAACTGATTTATCATGTCCATTGTTTTATTGATCTTATTTCCATCCCAAATAATGATTCTATTGCAGTTGATAACCCAACAATTTGTCTAGTTTATTTCCCTTTTAAAAAATATAGTTAACAAAGTTTATCTTCCGATATGTTCCATCTACTTCTATTAAGTCCAGCTAATTGGGATCACATTAATCTTTTGCTCTGAATCGTGCTTATTCTTCACTCTATTTGCTTGAATTCATTCATCAATATGTCATTTTGTTTTGTATGACTTTCCATTTTATGGCAGAACAATAAGCCATCCTCTAACATATGGAAAGAATCACATACTGTAGACAAAGGAACATCAGGAATTAAATAGGATTGGAAAAAGGTCTTTAGTTCATGTTAGCACTTCAGTTTAATATTTTTTCTGCTAATAATAAAGTATTAAGCTTCCATTTTTTTGGACTAGAAGTTCCTCTGTGTAATTTTACAATTATTGGATTATGATCTGCATAAGTAAGAGCTGTGAACTTCACATCTACATATTTAGTTAACAATGAAAGAGACATCCTAATACTTGTTCTTAAGTAATTGCTATGGTTTTATGAAGACAATAATAATAAATATATTTTTTCACAAGAGGATACTTGTGTGTCCATCATAAAAAAAATACTGATACATAATATGCAACATTTTGAAGAATTTTCCAGATTTTTTTTTAGACGGTCCAGGTTTGGGAGTTAAAAACCATTCATATAGAAATCTATGTCTGTCTGTCTGTCTGTCTGTATGATCAAGCCTAAATTAAAGCAATTAAATGTTTCTCATATTCAGTCTGACGTTATAATAATATAAACCCTACTTATCCTGAAGTTGTTTATCTAGACATCCAAAGTATATGGAATTGACCTTGAACTTCTGAAAAGATGCAATTCTTGAGAAAAAAAAAATGAAGAGTAGAGATTCTTCTGGGAAAGGAAAGCTGTTGATATTATGTATTGTCCCACTTAGTAAGGCTCTGCCAACTCTATAGTCTCATCAAATTCAAAGGGTTGAAGTATATCTTGTTGTCTAATGACTTGAATCTTTAGTTAAAGTGACTGATATAATTCTTGTCAGTTCTGAAGGCCTGAATGCCATGTATAATCCTACATGACTGCCATGTCACCCCATACTAAAAGGCTCTGTCCAACTAGCATCTGATCCAAATGCATATTTTATATTGTAACCTACAAATGTGTAACTATTACCAGTATTGGATCATATTCAAAATTTGTGGGTTGTTTTTCTTTTTTCTTTTTGAACACACACACACACACACACACTAATTGTAATAATATATATATATATTCTCTCAGGTTTTCGCGGGTGTTTGTATGTAGGTCTTTGGTTATTCGGGTCATCTCCCACGTAAAATTGGAAGTGTCTTGGCGACATTTCGATGAAGTCTCATTTGTCATCTTCAGGCTGGTGTTCTCGGCTTCGTGCAGTTGACTCTTTGAGATTTGCAGTTTCAGCTTTTTGAAATGCTGCCAGCCCAGAATGGAGTAAATTGAGCCCAAATCTACTTCCATGGCACATGGAGTCCCTTCCACATGCACAGTCACGATGAACTTTGTGGCATTGTGGTCATCAGTGTGGGCAACGGTGGTTTGGTGGACCGCTCTGCTTCGCGGGTACCCATCTCCCTCGCACCTTGGTTGATAGGAACGACTGGATGTCCTCTGGTGATCGCGGTTTTCTGGCTTGGCTTTCTCCCGGACTGGTTCTGGAGCTCTGCAGGCCTCAGCGATGTGGCCTTTTCGTTGGCAAAGGCGGCAGATCACATCTCTCTCACGTGGTCACCGTTGCAGTTGGCACAGCTCTCCCCTTGGTCGCCACTTTGTGTGGTTTCACGTCTTGGTGGTCTGGAGACCTTAGGGACCGCCATTTCCTCGCCCGACTGGGATCCCGCGGTGGATTCCTCGGATGAGGTCTGGGGAGCTTTCTTGATTTTGTGGACTGCCTTGTCTCTCCGCATCGCTGCCGCTGCCACCTCTGATGTTTCTGCGGCTGTGGCCTCTTCAATCACGTCTCTTAGAGAGACCTTTCCCCTGCTCAGCAACTTTCTCTGCAGGGAGATGTCCCGCATCCCAAAGACGATGTGATATTAGATGGCATTGTCCACGTGATCGAACTCGCAGTTGGCAGCCAATTTCTGTAGTGCTGCCACGAAGTCCTTTATGGATTCGCCCTCCTGTTGATTCCGTTGGCTGAAGGTGAATCTGTTCACCAACGGTGTGCCAGTTGAGGCGTAGTGTTCCTGGAGAACATCTTGGAGGTCGCTCCACGCCATGGTCTCGATGTCCTGGGGTGCCATGAGGTCGATGGCCATCTCCAGGACTGCCGATCCGCAATGTGCCAGGAACAAGGCTCATTTGCAGTTGCCCTTCAGGTCTTCATAGCCGTTGCCAGGCAGGAATTGGCAGAACCTAATCATATAGGCTTTCCACTTCTCCTGATCAGGGTTGAATGGTGCCAGCGAGATTTGTGGCGCTGCCATGGTTCTCATGCTATCAGCTCTATGTGACTCCAGCTCAGTGGCTTGCTCTGTTGAGTCGGGCTGGGTGGCGATCATGCCAGGAGGTTCTTTGCTGTGGTTCTTGAAATCCTTCGTCGCCAGTGTTAGATAGGCGCAGGGAACAAGAATACGCGAGCAGCGAGTGGTCCGTTCAGCACTTTATTAAGAGAATCAAAACAGTCGACTGTGCTGCTGGGCTCGCTTTATAAAGGGAGTCGGCAGGCAAGCCAGCCAATGACAGATCTTCAAATCTCCCGCCGGTGGACTAGCCAATCCAGCAGGGATGCCCATATAAGGACATAACAAATTCTAAAGAAAAATATTAATGAACTAGTCCAATAAACTGAAGACATAATAAAATATTCAATATTGTGACAAAAAATAACAATATTTTCTGTTCTATTGTTTTGCTGGACTTATGGCTGTTCAAGTGACTTTACTAAAGGTACAAGTATGCATCTACATATATTTGTTTAAGATGCTCATAATTTAGAAATATGTCTTCTTTTTGATACTACTCTACAGTTCTGACATCCTTTTGACTGGCTGTTGTCCTATGAACAATGGAAATGTGATTCATTGCACTATTAAAATCTAGATATTAGCCATTACATGTATTTTGTTGTTGCAAGGTCATTATCCTTGACAAATCCTAAAGTAATTATCTTTGACAAGTAGTGTTGGCTTCAATATTATACAATCATATTTGGTGAGGCAAAATCAAAATATATTTCTACAGAAGACTTGCAAAATCAAAATATTTCAAAATACTTGGCCAAGTAAGATTAACAAATGCATAAATCATGACTCATTCAGATTCACATGAATAAGCAAAAGGACATAAGGTTTCATAGATTCAGTGTTGACTCTTAGCGATCACTTAGATAGATCATCTTCAGTCCTTCAGATCTTCCAGTGATGCAGGTTTTCCTCCTTGCTATGGTCATCATCTTCTGTGCTGATTTCCTAGCAATCAACTGACATGCCAACTCTGCATATTTATTTATTTACAGAACCTCTATGGCTACTCATCCATACAATGTTTCTAGGTGGCTACAAGCAGTAAAAACCTGATAAAAACAACTCTCCCTGCCTCCACTGTACTCTAATTTTTGCTTTTCAAAGAACTATTTAAAAGAAAGCTTAGGCATTTCTTGAGGATGAACTACATGAACAAAACCAATACCTCTTCACTTGTCAGGAAATGTTCATTCAAAACTCCTTCAAATTGGCAAGGCAACTAAGCCTTCATTTTAAAGTATTAGTATTAGTACCAAATTACCACTGTAAAGGGTACAATATTTTATGGCACATTGACAATTTTATGCAATTTTTAACAATAATGGAACAAAAAGAGCTATCTGTAATCTTTCATTTTAGTTTATTAGAAGTAATAGCAAAAAGAAGCAATAAATCAGCTTACTTGATACAACCAACATTATAACAAATAGTTTCAATGGGCCATTATGGAGGCATAAAGGCCTTAAACATTTGAAGTCAAAATATAAATATCAATTGTGTTTATTGATTGATTTTTTCCCTTTGCAATTCGGTGAGTCCTAGAAATTTCAAGAAATATTTCCAGACTTAGACAGGCTTTCTCCTCAATGTGGCTCTTCAAATTTTCCAAGGGTGCACCTATCTCTGCTGTATTTATATTTATCCATCCTATTGCTGTACATGTTCCTTTTCTTTCTGTCTACTTTTCTCAAAATTATAGATTTTTCAAATCAATATGTTTCACTGATTATTATCTCTTTGGAGATCTGTATTCTCTGGATTCTAGTGCTTCAGTTAAATCCAATAGAAAGGTAACATAAGGCAACTCTTCCTGTGTGGTGTTTTTATGTCAGGAAAAGAGAACACACATTACAGTGATGACTAGATGGTTAGCAGAAGAAAAAGAAGAAAAAAAAAGGGGGGGGGGAAATCCAGTATCCTTTAAAACATCTATATTGAGCAAGTATTAAGCACCAGAAGGAAAGGCAAACCAATGGATGGAAACTAATCAAGGAGAGAACAACCTGGAACTAACCAAAAATTTCCCAACAGTGAGAACAATCAAACAGTGGAATAGCTTGCCTTCAGAAGTTATAGGTGTCCCATCACTGAAGGTTTTCAAGAAGAGACTGGACAGCCATTTGTGTCAGACCTGGAAGCCATCTTTTGTATTGGGCCTTCAGACCTGTCACATTTACTACTGTGGGAAACTGGGAGGGGGGGTTGTATGGAGCATGGGTGATATATAGTCATAACAACATTCTTTTCTCAGAGAGTCAAGGACATCTTGCCCTGCACCTGGAGGGCTGGAACTGGGAGGCATCTCCAATTGGGATGATGCTTTGATTGTGCCGTGTGATGCATGTGTGGGTGCTGGGCAGGGACTTGGACTTTCTTTTGGGTGGGGAAAACCTAGAAGCTTTCAGATTCGGGTTTTCCCAGATGTAACAATATGACATCTCTAATAAAATGGAACTTTGAGGAACTTGTAACCTCAGAGTTTTCTTTCATTGTGGATGTTACTTGGAACCCTGACAATTTGTCTGACATGGTATAGACTCTCTTGCTCAAGCATGGGGTTGGATTAGATGACATCCAAGGTCCCTTCCAACTTTGTAATTCTATGTTCTAAGTAATATACAGTAAGAGACCTCATGATCCATTATGTTCATCATTTCATATATATTTATTTACCTAAAGAGAAAAATAGAATGACCAGGCTAAAAAAAAATCAAAGGGTGTAAGACAAGAAAGGTACAGCCAAGAGAGGAATCAGTTGATTGTGTTATCACAAATGATCCAAGCCCAGGCCCTATCCCTGAATTTTATTGATTCTTATTTAGTACCAATTTGGTGATGACTATTAGTTTACTTGTGTACCTATAGTCTCTATAGTTTCCTTGGTAATATTTTACAAGTAGTTCCTAGGATTGAGAGAAAGCAATTTGCCCAAGGTCATTCAGTAAGGTTTATTCCTAAAATGGGGCTAAAACTCAGGATATCCCAGTTTCTAGCCTGATGCCTTAACACCACAACATACTGGATCTCTTTGTTTCATTTAACTATAGGAAAATACTTTTATTTCAATTAATTACTGGTCATTATGAAAGGGATACCTCCTTTCCTCTGGTCATTGATGAGTATTTTAAATCTCTTGAAGAAACAGTGAAACAGTGGACTCCTCTACCTCTCTCACCAGATAGAATTGACAAGGATTCTACTACTCTTCCCTTCTAGCCCAAAATAACAAGAAAAATGGTTAAATTGGTAGAAAATTTTTGGTGGATGTTTTGCTTACTACCCAATGAGAGATAAAGAAGCACAATGAGTAAATCACTCAGATAAACATAGTCTAGAGCAGCGGTGTCAAACTAGGGGCCCTCAGGCCAGATGCGTCACATGCAGGCTACACCCACTCCAGCTCTGCAAATGGGAAAAACATAATGAAACTTCATGACAGCAATGTGACGCCACAAGTTTGACACCCAAGAGAGAACATCAGGCCATTACTGTGACCAAATGAAGCTGAAGACTGCAATGCAGAAAAACCAGGGGTGAAATCTACTTACCTTCCTTACCGGTTTGGAAGCTCATGTGCCGCACACGTGCACCTTCTGCACATGCGCAAAACCTTCTGTGCATGCGCAGAAGGTAAAAAAATGGGTGGACACCTGGGTGGCGATTGCTACCGGATAGCCGAAACACAGGGAAAAATCACTACCAGATCAGGTGATCCGGTCCGATCTGGGAGCATTTCACCCCTGAGAAAAACTGTAGGTCATGTGATTTTTCACATACACAAACTGTACTTGCAGGTGATAACCTGGAAATAGGAAAAAAATTAAGAGAAAACATGCAATAGTTTCCCCTGATGGCAGGGAGAGGAACTGGACTATAAACTATCAGGAAGAGACCTGTTGTTGGACTTAGAAAAGGAAAAGGAAAAAAAAAAGGGTAGCAAGCAAAAATAGATTTAGGTAGATGCAGCATGCTGAAAATATGAGGGTTCCTGAATGATTCAGCAGCAACAGATATAAGTCAGCATAGAGACCATTATGCAGAAAGAAAGATAATGTGATATGTCATTAGTCTACCTTGCACAGATGTCCAGAGGGAAAAAAAAAAGGGGGGGGACTCAACACAATATGTTCTGCCAGCAGTAAGAGTGTGCTAGCTAAGTTTTAATTAAAGCCCTTGATTAATTCCTTGGGGAATATAGTAATAACTACACACTTAACAATAACTTAACAAAGGTATACTACCATAGTAGGAGAAGTATTATTATTACAGCCATGGAGATAGGTAATCACCAAATGGAGAATTAAGCCATAAATCAATTTGCTACATTCCACAGTTTTCTGAAATCAGATGTGGGAGTGAGGAGGCAGCCATTTCTATGCTTTAGCTGAATGCCACTTGCATACTCTTATGTGAATGAAATGATCTTTTCTATCTGTGAAATGTCATAGATGAGGAAAATAATTGAAATGGTTCCCTAAAACACTTTGCATACTGCAGCTTGTCTCTATCATTCCACAAAAAGAAAACTAAATAATAATATAATATAAAGGGAGAATAAATATAGTGTTTAATACTTAAATATACTTAACAATACTTAAAAAGTGACAAAAAAGAAATAAATACATAAAATATTCACCTCTACAAATGTGGAAGTTATTTCTGAAATAAGTATTGTTTAACAATTTACACAACCTAAGAAATCTTAGATTATATGGAAAGGATAATTATGAATAGATTTAAAAAATACCAAAAAATTACCAAATTTTTATATCTAAACATTTTGCTTTATATCTAAAAATTTATAAAAGACATAAAATAGTAACAACATATAATAACAGTTACTATTCAGTTCCATCTACCCTAATAGTCACAGTGTCTTTCAATTTTCTGATAAAGCAACTCAAAGGTTTAAAGTAAAATTAAATATTAGATAAATAGTTAGATGTCCTTTATGAGTTCCATAGACACATCTAATAACTCTAACTAATGGATTCGAATACCACATTTTATCCTATCAGTAAAATGAAATAAATAAATAAATAGAATTTACAGAAAAAAATGGAGAACTGCAGATGACTACATTGAGGTGGGATTAGGAAAATCATTAGAACACTAATTTTGAAAAGTTAAAAATGGACTAACAGTCTAGATGGATATGAAATATGTTTTTGAAATTAATTATAAGAATCTTTTCCATGGACAAATGCTTAAATTTTAAAAAGATAGATAGATGATAGATGATAGATAGATAGATAGATAGATAGATAGATAGATAGATAGATAGATAGATAGATAGATAGAATGAAAAGGTTGGACACTACAAGGAATTAATGATTACAATTAAAGGAGAAGAATATTTAAATTTCAGTTATTAATGCAGAATGAACCAAAACATCTTAATATTGGATAAATTGAGGAATATTTGTGAACAATGAGCCAAGAAGTTAATTTTAAGAATGTTTGCTCTTATGATAAGACTTCACATAAATAAATATTATGAAAAAGGAGCAACTTATATCAAACAAGACTGAGATTGATCTGAAAGTGAATTTAAAAATGACAGGTTTTAAGAATGATATAGAAAAAGTTGCTATACTAGATATACAAATGAAACTGGATGTTGTCTTAGTAATTAATTACTAATTATTAATTATTAATTAATTACTAATTATTAATAACCAGGTAAGTTATTAATGTCTACACTAAATAACAAGAGTTCATCTATATACAGCTTGGAAAGCATTGCTCCTTCTACTCATGCTCCATTGAGCCCAAACCACCTTTTCAAATAAGGGTATAAAAATAATAAATCAGAAGAGTGATTTGGATAATTTTCCTATATTGGATTTATTAAAAAATACAGTAAAATGTTGAAGAATTTTCTGAGACAGGACAAAGAAAACTGAAAAGAAAGTTCCAGAACATTATTTGAACAAATTAAAGATCAAGTCTATTAAAACTAAAGGGAGGAATTGAAAGTTGGTTTATTTGATCAAGGTTAAAATAGATAGGTTGTTCTTCTGGATTTGTTTATAGGTAAGAGATGATATATGGGAAAAAGAGATATTCACGTATCTTAAGAGAAGGGGATAAGTTATTAAAATTGTTGTGATGAAGGGGAAGTCATTTCTTTATATATTTCTTTTTCCTTTTCCTTACTATATTATTTTTTATTTCTTTTCTATTTTTTCTTTCTATTTTCAATTTCTACGCTTTCTATCTTTTCCCTTTTTTCCTCTTCTCTTATTCTTTTTCTAATTTTATATATTTTTTTCTTTTCTAATTGTAATGTTTAATTCAATCACTATAAAAATAAAATTGAGAAAACACATTTGGAAAACAATATATTGAAATTCTTATCCATATTCAAAATGGCACAATAAAAGAAGAAGAAAAGTATGTGGAAAATTATTGTGTAGCTCCATCACTTCCTATTAGTAAAGAAATTAGTGTGTGGGGGGGTTTATTCTTGGCATATGGAAATAATATGCGAATTATTTTTGTTCAAACACCTGGTTCCCATTCCATGTAGATTCCCCTAAACTTCTTTTCAATAATAGTGTTGTTCATATCCATTGACAGTAACAATAATAATCCTGCATAATAGGCTCGTTGCAAGAGCCAGGGCCTTTCTTCTCCAGCTTAGACTTGGTATTGTGCAATGCAAGAATAATTCAGTTGTAGCTTGTTTGAACAGCTCTAAGATAAGCGAGCACAAGTGGTATGTATCCCTGCTACAAGTTCCTCTATTCATTTTTGCTGCTCCCTAGTGGCCTGCTACTTTTTCTTGGCAGAGAAATATTAGCTGAAAAGAAAGAGGTAGCACATAAATGAAAGATGGGTTTACAAGGCTTTTGATTGAATCTGGCAACCAACCATAGCTCACAAAAGTTAATGTAGCAAGTATGAATGCTAGCCAAGTTCAAATATGTTACAATTACTTATTTGTGGATTAATCCTTTCTAAACACTAAAATTCTCACGTTTATTCTTATTTCAAATTTTGTCCTCATGTGAATACATTCACTACTGTATGTTATACATGGTGAAATACCCATTGTTTTAATGAATACATTTTATGAAGGAGGAGGAGGAAGAAGAGGAGGAGAAGAGGAGGATGAGGAGAATATATAGCTCTGCAATATATATATATATATATATATATATATATATATATATATATATATATATATATATATATATATATATATATATATATATCACTGAGAATGCTTCAGCTGGGATTCATTGTGGAAAGACACAAAAGAGTTATTAATATACATTGGGAGAAATTACTATAATAGGATAATGGATCAAATTTGATAAACTATGAACAATTCTATACAAGAACATATTGTCAATTTGAAAGCAGATTTAGGTCTCATGGTTCTTATGATGTCAACAGTGCAGGAGAGTGGGGTGATTTATTTGCATTTCAGATATTGGAGTTGAAATATGACATCAGTTTGTTTGCTCTGTTGAAGAACTGCATCACGTCTCCTACTAGATTCTGAACTTCAGGATAGTAAGGTAAATGCTATCTTGATGGCTTTATAGCTGTCTTTCAATAGCCCAGATAATATGGCCAGGATAAAGTTGATAAATCTCTTGTTGGTTAATCATTTTCCTTCAGCAGTTGATAAACCAAATTTCTCTTCTTCTTTTTTCTTCTCTATGGAATATAGGATGAGATTTACAGTTTGGAGCAAGGCATTTTTTATTCTTGTATAATTTCAAGGCAGAGAAATAAGAATCATGGATCCCTTATAAACTGTTTCTGAAGTTTGGGGGAAAATCATGATGTCTTGGAAATGGGCTGTGAGAATTTAACAATGTTTTATTTCAGAGGTGGAATGAGATGAAATGTATCAATGTGTGAAGGTATTTATTCTAATGCTTGATTTCACAGGACATTTTGTGGTCTTCGTTTTTCCCCCTCAAAGATTAAAAATCATGGTAAAAATTGCTATATGCTATACACTCCAGGTTTAAGATCTTGGTGAATTTATCATAGAATTTTGTTCTTTCAAAGAAGCCCCATCCCTTTTTTTAGTTCTTCCTGACCACAAGACAGACTTCAGAGACCTGAAAAAGTTGCTTTTTCAGATTAACAAATAATTAAGAGCATTAAACACTGGAATATTCCAGTGTTCTTGCAGGAAATAATCTTCCTTTTATTATCTTCATGTTTGCTAGAACAAATTTTATACTATTTACCTTTTATTTCCACACCTGCATCCCAAATCATTGTCTGTGATGGTGAAACGAAAGGGCAGTCTGGTAAGCCCAAAGGTATCTAAAATGATTAGAAATAAATGTAATTGTCTAGTCATGGACTCTTTCTGGGAAATACAAAATATCCCTGCAAATAAAATAGTAACTGAACAGAGACATCATTAGAGAAATCAAATAACTGAATGTAGTGGGGTATGGTAAAAGTGGGTTAGTTATACAAATAATTTGTGGACAATATAAAACAATTAGGTATTCCAGATTTTGCACTTGCAATGTATAGTGTTGCATTCCTACCATAGTAATATATATTTAGGCTTTATATCACTAAAGTTATTACTAGATAATGCTATGAATTACTAGCATTTATAATGTCAATTTTTTCAAGATGCTTTGTGATTTTAGTACTTTTTTTCTTTATGATTGGTATCTTTGTGATAGGAATATTTGTTACACTGAGTTGCATTGTTGTATGGAGGTTTGTTAGCGTTAAATATTTCAATTTAGTTGCATATGGAAATAAAATAGAAAAATAATTAAAAGGGTTTTTTTTCTTAGTTTGCAATTTTTCTAAACAAATTCTTTTTAACTTTGGAAGAACACATAGTTTTGTGTTGGCAAAGTGTATTTTTATTATCCACTATCTCCACAAATCACAATTTTTAAGAAAAAAAAGAAAGTGTGAATGAAAGCAAGCAAAACCCAGCAGTTCTGATATTATTTTACATTTACATCTTGGTTTTATTATAATTACTTTTGTTTAATTTCCGCATATATTGAAATACTACTTTTCCTGGCATTTATAAACATGATATCACCAAAATCAATAATTTGCAAGCATCTTTAGAGAATTATTGATGCCCTGGGAACTAATCAACTGGACATGTATTTGCTTTTTAATTAGCAGAATCTATAACTCATAACATCACTTTTCCTTCCTTTCCTTCTTTTATTTGAAACCCTGACAAGACAAATTTGTTTCAAACTGGAAACAAATTATAGGAATGAGCAGATTTTTAATTAATCTATTCCCATTTCAGAATCACTTTATCTTCCTTTTTTATTTCACATAAATACTAGCTGATACTTTTAAATATCACATTTAAAAGTATTTAACTTTTAAATGATTATGAAACCAGAGTCATGAGTGATGGAGGTCTATTTCCCAATTGCTGCATCATTGGGGTATTTATTTTATACCCAGTTTTCATTCATGAGCCTAATATAGTGTTTTTTTTCCTCCTATGAAGCAACTTCCCTGTCAGGTGGTTGGAGATGAGTTAAAGTGACTGGCCCAAAAACATCCAATGGCCTTCAGCAAAATAGGGCAAACAGCAAAATAGGACTACTTCTAACTCAATTTGCCTGGAGTGCCTTGCTTCACACATTCTTTGAAATTTACTTTGAGAAGAGTAATAAGGATAATCATCGCTCTTCACTCAATTAAGGATTCTATTGCTCCTAACTGTCTTAGTTCATAAAAGAGAGTGATATTCTTGAATGTAGCTTGAATTTATCTAACATACAGGATAGGAAGGACAAATTTGAAATTACACCTAGGTTAAATGAAAGTGCAGATGATCATAAAAAAATTCAGATCTGGATTTAGAAGCAAACTGTTCTGGAAAGGGTTGAGCTTCATAAAAGTGTGCTTTGATTTTCAGATATCTGTGGTCTTTCAGTTAGCAGAAGTGAAGTAACTAATTAGTTTTGGTCTTACTTGCCTACCATAGCTAGGTTGCTACAAAATATTACTCTTGAACAGCATATATAAGCTTCAATTCATGCAGTATCTAGGCTATTAATCATGTGCGGTCCCCCTGTGCCTCATTTTCACCCTCCAGCGCCTCCTGCAGCACTATGCTGGCCATTTCTGGCCTGTTTTTTTGGCCCGTTTTTTAGGCTGTTTTCGGCTGGCAGACTACTGCAGGAGCCCATGAGGGTGAAAACAAGGCACAGGAGGGCGCAAGCAGCCCGTTTTAGCCACAAGAGGCACTGTGGGCTGGCCCTTTGATATTTCCAGGCCAGCCCCGCAGGCTGGATTTAAGTACCCAGCAGGCCATATCAGGTCTGTGGGCCTTGAGTTTGACACCTACAGTTCACTATAAATCTTTCCATTATTTCATGGCTAGACTTTCATCTAAGTTTATGGCACTATTACTAGCTTTAGAATGGATTAGGGATGTCCAAAGTAAATCAGAGTGGTAACACTATTTGATACTTTGTTCTTAGGAAGTACAGATATGGGCGCTGAAGCTCAAATACCTTTGTCAGAATTGGTATAATGGATATTTAAAAATGATATGGTGAATGAAATTTAGATTCGGAACATAGAATTATGGATACTGGGTTTTTCAATGTACTTCTGTTAAATTCAAGACCATATGGGCATTTGAAATGCATTATGCTGATGTGAATATTCTTTTGCTTTTATCTCCTTTGAAGATCAAATTGAGGTTTAAATGGAAAATGAAAGCAGACATAATGGGAATTGTAATATTTTGGGAGAAGTATTCTTTCTGCATTGATTTGTCTAATTTTCAGGTTTTGATTGTCAGAGAAAAATTAAACAGGTTATGCCTGTTCTGAGTTGTGCTAGGTCATTTGTGCATTAAGAAGAAACATTCAGCTATTGTCCATAATTGTTGTAGGATAGAAGTAGCACTTCATCATGTATTTTAGGATATGGTCATATGATATTGATAAAGACCTGCTGTTGCAAGGACTCTCTGACTTTGTTGTTCAAATTCCTTCTTTAAGCATAACATATAATCACAGAGCAATTTGAAAGACTCCTTTACATCTTTTAATATTTTTGAAGGACTGAATAATTTATTGCATAACTGAATTTAAAAGTCCTTTCAGTAGGAAGTGATAACACAGCCTATATTGCTCGTTTCATCATTATCTCTAAGAAGAGAAAGAAGACCATGATATGGTTAACTCGTGTGCATAGCAACTTAGTAAAACAAATCCATTCATCCAGAAAAACATCCTCAACAATCCGCCAAGCAATCTCATAAAAGCTCAGCATATCAGCCTCACAACTAATCAAGTCACTGGCAGAAGTACTTTCTGCTGTGGTTACCAGTTGCCTGTCCTGGTTCTAAATAATTCTGGTTGAATTTAAGTGAAAACACAGTTCATAAAATAAACAATTAAACAAGCAAAGGCTTTAATGTTAATTTTATCCAGTTTAATTTTGTTTTTAATGATTGTTAATGGTTCTATCTAGTTAATATTAATAAATTTAATATTAATTTATTAATATCAATAAATTTAATATTAATTTATCAATAACAATATTAATTTAATGAATATTGTTTACTATAAATCATTAAGATACCTTTGTAATTATGACCCTTGTAGTTTTTATTAGTAGTTTTTCCAACTTGACACCAAGCTGCGAGAAATTGCTAACACTATGAAAGATAGTGAGAGTCAAGATTTAGAAGGATTTTGACAGACTTGATCATTGGGCCCTAACCAGAAGATAGAGTTCATTGGTGAATAAAGTAAGATCCTGCACATAGGCAGTAAAAATTAGATACATAGCTATAGAATAAGCGGTACCTGGATCAACAATAATAAATGTGACAGGGATCTATTTATCCTAGTGGACAATAACTTAAGGATTAGCCAGCTGCCTGACATTAGCCAGAAAGGGGTCTATAAGCTAGATCAGGGGTGAAATGCTCCTGGTTCGGACCGGTTCAGCTGAACCAGCGGTGATGGCAGCTGGTGGTTTGGAGAACCTGTTGCAATAGTGGCGCGAGGTTCTACCCACCTACCCAGTCATCATTACTTCCTGGTTTTACCAGGAAGTAGCCTGTTTTTTTACCTTCTGTGCATGCACAGGAGGGTTTGCAAATGTGCAGAGGGTCTACATGTGCATGTGACATGCGTGCACATGCACCTCTGAACCGGTTGGGAAGCTAAGTATATTTCACCCCTGAGCTAGATCATATAGTGAATGGTTAAGAGAGTTATGTGTAGCCTAACAAAAAGAAGGTTTAGGAGTGATATGATAGCTGTCTTCTGGTACTTGATGACCTGTCACAGAGAAGAGAGGACTGACTTATTCTCCAAAGCACTTGAGGGTAGGGCAAGAAGCAATGGATGGAAGCTCCTTAAACAGAGATCTAACTGGAATTAAGGAAAAATTTCCTGACAGTGAGAACAATTAATTAATGGAACAGCTTGCCTCCTGGAGTTGTGGGTGATTCATTGCTGGAGATTTTCAAGAAAAGTTTGGACAATCATTTTTATGGGATGTTATAAGGGAAGATTGGAATAGATGGCATCCAAGATCCTTTCCAGTCCTATGATTCTATGAAATGCTTCTATTACTCACCCATTAATTTCAATAGCAAAGGCACAAATTTTGCAAAGCTCATATTTCAATTCATCTCCTTTTTCAATAAATAAAGTATGAATAAATCACATTGTCCACTCTAAAGGGAAATCCTGTATTGGGCTTAAATGAACAAAAAATAATAGATTACATCCAAATGTATACATGTGCATATTATTTTATTTATTTTTTTATTTTAATTTGATTTATATGCCGACCTTCTCCGGAGACTCAGGGTGGCTTACAATGCGTTAAGCAATAGCCTTCATACTTTTGTATATTTATACAAAATCAGCTTATTGCCCCCACAAACTGGGTCCTCATTTAACCTACCTTAGAAAGGATGGAAGGCTGAGTCAACCTTGAGCCTGGTAAGATTCAAACCTGCAGAAATTGCAGGCAGCTGTGTTAATAACAGGGTGCATTAAACCACTGTACTACCTAGGCTCCTTACATTTTATTTATTAAACAATTAACAGTCTTGTTGAATAGTCAGGAGAAGGTCCAATCAAATTATTAATATGGAAAGCTAGGCAATAAAGAAAAGTTATAAACTGCTTACAAATGGAATTTAGAATGGCAACATGCTGGAACTGGAAGCCAGTTCAGAGACTAGAATTAACAGTAAACTATCACACAAGCTGAAAGAATTATACTACTGTTTATCAAAGCAAGATAGCTGTGCTGAATCCAACTGAGAAAAGCTTACTGAGCCAGAAAAGAAATCTGTCAAAGGTTCCTGATAGCTGTCTTTTATGCTGATAAATTCTTTTCTTCTATCTTTAGCAACTGATGTGGATGTATTATAGAAGTGAGATGCTGGTACTTTTAAACATGGTGTGAGTGTAAGATTTGGTTCAGGCACTAAAACATAATTTTAAAGAATTAGTTTTATCCGGTTTACATAGTCTGAACAATTTTTCTTGCATTTTTTCTGGTTTAATTCAAGTGGTTTATTGGTAGGTTTATGGGTACTTAAAAACACATATACATTTTTAAAAAAAAGATAAAGGTTTTAAAATACCTCCAAAATAAGATTTTTATTTTGATGTGCTTGGATTCTTAGATTACATTTTTACTAAATAAATGGCCAGATTAGGCCATCGCTCATAGAAATCTCTGGCAAGGGAAACTAGTTTAATAGTTAAAATTGCTTATCATTTCACTATTATCAAGACTAGAATTCTTACATTAATTGAAATTTATTTATATTATTGTGTCACTGCAAAATTTAAATGAGGGGATTTACAAAATATACATTATATAAATACTAATAAGAATATCTATCTAGTTGAATCTAAATGATAAATTAATACTTTTTATTATCAGTTGCAATATAGTCTGCAGACCATGCTTTGAGAAGTGGAGACTATAGCTTCCTTTTGTTATTGACACAAAGGTCTGTCAGCTATTGTTATGCGATGTTTGAATTTGCATTGGTTTCATGCAATCATTTTATCAGTTATTGCTTGCTTCTGAAGTAATCTTTGTTCCTCCTGCCCTCTGTACTTCATTATTTTTCACTAGAGTTTTATTTTATTGCTTTTAAGATGATGCTAAAACGTTGGAACATCCTAAAATGATGTAATTTCAGCAATATTGCAAAACATATTTTAGCTACAAATATTTGCTTTTCGAATACCAGATTAAGAAAAGTATAGTGATCTAACTATAACACTTTACCTGATAAAATCTATCTGTCACTAAAGAAACATTTATTTATTAAACAAACTTATGTAGCTGTCCATTGTTGCAAATATTTTCTTTGTCTTCCTAATAGACATGCACACTTCATTCTGAAGGGATATGAGTGACAAATAGTCCCTGTTGCATTTCCTATTCTAAAGGTCATCAGCTTTTCTTTAGCCAAAGAGCAGAAGGTCAATAAAATAGTTTCTTTATTAAATCAGGACAAATGTATGCCCCTTAAACACATATCAGACTTATGCAATACTCCCTATAATTATCATTATCTACAATGAATTTAGGAAGTTGGAAGAAGTCATATCTGAAACATGAAGCTTCTCAGTTCTTTCCTAGTCCTGTCTTTTTTTATAAGCAACCCTGCAGGCCATGCCCTGCAATTGAAGGCCTTTTATTTTTATGGACATATTTTTCACCTTGTTGGACTCATGTTCTTTAACCCATATGTGTATAACTCATCAGTGGCTTTTCATTCCATCATCTTTATTTTTTTCTATTTTTTTAAAAAAAATATTCCAGAAGTATTTCTTTTCTTCAATTGCTTTTCCTCTGAGATATCTTCTTCTATAGGATTAGTTCAGACAATATCTAGCAGTGTTGTCACCATCATATAAGAGCTAGAATGTTGTCCCCAACAATTCACATAAAACTGTTCCAGCAAAACAGAGTTTATACATAAATAAATATCAGGTGTATGAACATTCTCTGGGTTGGTTGGTTGTATTTTTAAAAAATGTGTTTATTGGTAAAGAGATCTTTCTTCATGAAATAACTGAGGAGAGTATGAGTTGGAATACACAATTGTACAATACAATTTTACTTCTGAAGATAATCGTCTAACTCTCTTCAAGGTGTGAGCCATCCAGATAGAATGGGGGAAAAAAGTCAGAGTGCAAGTACTATGACAGAAAAGACACATTTCTGGGTTCCAATAGATTGCATTGATAGATGGAGCCAGCCAGGCAGACACCACAAGACATACTGTAAGTGGTCCTTCAAGAAGCCAGGCCCTATAACATGTAAGGCTTTATGGATCATAGCTATGACTTCCAACAATATCTGAAAGTAAATTGGCAATCAGTTCAGCTCACAGAAGTGTCACATGGTCATCACATCATTGCCCATGCCACTGCATTTTGAACCAGTTGAAGCTTCCAGATGGTCTTCAATGGCAGCCCCATGTAGAGTGCATCACAGTACTCAAGCCTTGAGATATATAGGACATCAGTGTTTGTCTGAATGGTCTCATGATCAAAGGAAGAACACCACTTGAAACTACACAAAGACCTTCCTGTCGTAGCTGTCACCTGCACATTGACCAAGAGTTATGAGTCCAGAAAGTTCCAAATTATACACCATTCTTGAATAGGGAAATTCATCCCCAACCACGGTCATCAGACCTAGAGGTCCTTAACAACACAGCATCTTGATGGGACTGGGTCAGATAAAGTTCTTGTTATCCAGAGGCACACAGCCTCTACTCACTGGGACATGATCACAGTAGCCTGATTTGGCTTAAGTCAAAAGATACAACTGGTTATCAGCTGGGATGCCTAACCCAATATTATCATATTATCTGACTGAGCAGTTTCATGTAGATATTGAATAGGAGGGGAGACAGAGCGTTTCAGCCTATGGTGCTCTACTGTATAAAGAGGAAGCGCAGGGAGCTTCCCAACCAACTTCAACTGAAACCTTTTCTAGGTAAAGGAGGAGAACTACTGTAAAATGGTGCCCCTTTCTGAGATGCAGCAGACAGTTTACTACATTATGTTTGCTATCCATAGTTTTTAGGAAATTTTCCCCATCTGAACATTTTTTAATAGTGTTTCTGCCTCAGCTTACATTCTTTTAAAAGTTAATTGAACTGAGATTGCAGAGATCCAGAAACATACAACTCCTCTACCACAGCTCATAATTGAATAGTCCTTTTTATTTGTTTCAATATGCCCATCATATAACTTTGCATACAACACTACAACATGCGCGCACGCACACACACACACACACACACACACACAGATGCAAGAACATTTTGCAGACTTTTTTTTCTTAATTCAATGCATTTTGTTGTCTGATTTTATCATATATGCCACACATTTCTTAAATTATAAATTATAAATTATTCTTTATGAATTATAAACTAAATTAAGAAAAATCTTCAGGAAACCATAAAAAGATGTATAAGTGGGCTTAACTTTACATGTAAAGCAAGAACTACATATTCCTTTCTCATCATTCATTTTAAGTTAATTGAAGATTTTAATGTATAGTCATCTTTGAGTTAGGCAATGATTATTCCTTGAAGCAGAAAGAGGTAGCAGAAATCGGCACATGAAAGGTCATAAAGAAAAACAATTCAAGACAAGTTAGATTTTAAGAGAGCAAGTGTTAAAAAAAAAAATCCAGGCAGTGTGCCTGATTTCATGAAGGCAGATGCTTTGCTCCAGTAACTGTCAAAGTCAATTTGAACTCTTATAGAAATTATAATAAAATTTAGATCTTATTTTAAGTTTTAATTTATATGTCTCGTTCCCAAAAGTAATTGTGCTGAAATTGCTTCACCATATATACAGATACACAGTTTATTCAAACAGCTTGTAAATTATAAGATTTACATTCTAATCAATGTTAGGAAGTAACAAAAGTGTTGCTTTATAATAACAGAAAATATTCAATATGTATATGTATAATAACTGTAGTCTTGAATACAGCCAGTAATATACATACTGGCTTACCTTCAATTTGTTTTCTTTCACTATTCTATAAAGGAGGTTAGTCTGAGAATCTAGTCAAAATTTCCTCGTGAGTTTCCATGTCTGAAGAAAACTTGCTAGGATATTATCAATTATTAATTACACCTGAGGCCTGAACAAACTTTCTCCACAATGGTCCTCTCCAGATGCTATTGGCATGATGTCTGGTAATTCAGAATTCTAATCCCAATAGTTATAGAATATGACAGGTTAGCAAATCTATATTTACAAGTAGCTCATAAAATGAAATTCGGTGCTAGATCTGTATTTTGGGAGACTCTGTCCCTTGTCTTAAATAAGTACTTCCCATTCTTGTTACTCTGGCCATGTAATGGCATGAGAGAAAGACCCTTGGGAGACTGAGAAAAGAGATATTACCAAGGGAATAGTCAGATAAGAGACAGCATAGCTGTTAAACTATTCAACACCACCGACAATGCAACTACCCTTCAAAAAGACCTTGACTATGTGTCATATTGGTCTAAAAAGTGGCAACTTCAAATATCAACCAACAAATGCTCTGTCCTGCACATTGGCAAAAAAAAAATGAAAACATAAAATACAAATTAGATGGACATGATCTTGTAGATGACCCTCACTCTGTCAAGGACCTTGGAGTACTCATTTCTGGTGATCTAAGTGCCTAAGCCCACTGTACCAACATTGCCAAAAAGGCATTAAGAGTTGTTAACCTAATCTTGCATAGCTTCTTCTCTGGTAATATTGTACTACTAACTAGAGCATACAAAACATTTGCTAATCCAATTCTTGAATACAGCTCATCTGTCTGGAACCCGCACTGCATATTGGACATAAATATAATCGAGAGAGTCCAGAGATATTTTACGAGAAGAATCCTCCATTCCTCTAACTGCAATAAAATACCTTATGCCACCAGACTTCAAATTTTGGGCTTAGACAACTTAGAACTACGCCGACTTCAAAAAACATAGTACATAAAATTATCTGCCACAATGTACTTTCTGTCAATGACTACTTCAGTTTCAATCACAACAATACACGAGCAAATAATAGATACAAACTCAAGGTAAACCATTCCAAACTCAATTGTAGAAAATATGACTTCAGTAAAGGGGTGGTCAATGCCTGGAATGCACTACCTGACTCTGTAGTTTCTTCCCCAAACCCCCAAAGCTTTAACCTTAAACTGTCTACTTTTGACCTCACCCCATTCCTAAGAGGTCTGTAAGGGGCATGCATAAGTGCACCAGTGTGCCTACCATCCTTGCCCTAATATTCCTTTTTACTTACTCTTTTCATGTATTCAGATTATGTTTATACTTTTACCTGTTATCTTATATATGCTTGACAAAATAAACTTAGGACTTATGACATATGAATAATAGGTTGGGCAAGAGGATCAGAAGATCCCCTCCCTTGATTCTCAGGGAAAGGAGACAGAAACTGAATTGTATTTTCAAACTTTTAGGATTAATGTTGGCTACACAGGGTAAATCAGATAAGAATTACAGCCAGATGAGCTAATTCTATTTTAGTGTGAAGCTACATTGACGGAACTTTGTAAGTCTGAAAGTACAATCTTCTTTTGTGTTCTGTATTTTATCCCTGCTAGGAATGAAAGGATAGTAAGAAAATGGTTTGACACCTTGCACACACATCATTGATTTGGCACTAGAATAGTTAGACTTAATTGAAATATTAATAAAGAAAGATGTAATCCAAATTGAAGAGTTTTTCTCTAGATAGTGGTCTCTGTGATTTTGGCAGCATTCATCTAATGGAAACTGGGAGACATACAGAGTCTGACAATATATATAATGATACTATCATAAGGAATTCTACATGAAAGCCTGAAACCACATTCTACATCTTTCTAGTTGAAGAATGATTTTTTGCACATCAATGTCCTAATATTCTTTTTTTTTTACTGTTCATTGAAATATTAATAGAATTTTATATCTGCTCTTCTATCCATGTTGTAAATATGTACTGTAGGTTCTATCATTATTAATTTTTAAATCTAGCTCAGTATGTAGATCGGTACTGAAAAAGTAAGCAGATCTTCATTCCATCCTATAAGTGGAACTCAGCTATAGCCAACACAACATACATTACAATTTAAACCCAAGAATATACTAAGACAGAAGCTTGTCCATCCCAAGGATAAAACACCCAGACACAGACTGAGCAATGTGGTATTTGCAGTACAATGCAGTGAGCCATGTGCAGATCTGTACATTGCGGAAACAAAACAACCACTTCATAAACGCATGGCACAACATAGGAGAACAAATCCATCAGGACTAGATTCAGCAGTTCATCTGCATTTAAAAAAACAAAGGGCACTCTTTTGAAGACAGCAAAGTCCACATTTTGGACAGAGAAGACTGGTTGAAAGAGGGGTAAAAGAGGCCATCTTTGTCAAAATTGAACAGCCTTTTCTCAACAGAGGGTGAGAGATACAACATCATCTATCTTCATCTACAACACAGTTCCTTCAACTGTTCCAAGGAGACTCCACATCCATTTGCACTACTCGTGACCCTGATGAGACAATTAAACCTCCAAATGGACTCAATAACTCTCTAAAAGAATGCAAATGACCAGCTGTCTGCAAGGAATATAAAATCCTTCCATTTATTTATTTATTTATTTATTCATTCATTCATTCATTTTCATTCATTCATTCATTCATTCATTCAATTTATATATCGCCCTTCTCCTATTGGACTCAGGGCGGTGCACAGCCAAGGATAAAAACATACCAATACAAAATTTAAAATCAATTAAAAGAATTATACAGCTTTGGCCCACAATTTAAAACAATCCAATTAAAACCCAATTTACACTTAAAAAGCTAAAAAGAGCTAAAAGTTTCCCAAAATCCAGTCAGAACTGAAGAAGCTTCTTACATGACAAGCAAAACTACTTCATAGAAAAACAAGAAAGTTGCCTCTTGATAAAGCATTTTGGGAGCTTACATAATACTGGAAAATAAATGGTGACTTGCTTTGCATAAGTAAAAGAAGATTGTCAATTTTTTAATTATGTTGAGAATACATTGTATTCTCAACATAATTATATGTACATTGTAGAACATTGAGCTATGTTCAAGTATGCTTAGCATGTGACCTTTTCATATCAGATTACTGCTTTTCACTGATTATAATTCTTGTCATGTTAGCAGCTAGCAGGGTCACAATTTCAACAACAGTTTTGTTGTTTTTTTAAAAAATTAAAAACACTATGCCAGGGATAGACAATGGCTGGCCATATTTCAGCATGTACTTTAAAACTCATAACTGGACATAAAGCTGACAGGTAGTTATTAGCCTTCATGTTATATTTCAACATCTGGGATGCTTTAAATATAACAATGTAACATCTGTATCAGATTACATGTATGAAAGGCCTATAAATTGTTAAATTGGCTAACTTAGTATATCAGTATTTAAATTGACTTCTCAACACTGATTTATGCACCTTGGAGACTACTTAAAACTCTGCTCTCCTGGGATGATTTTTGGACTAAAGAATTTTAGTAGGCTCATCAATCCATCTGCTATATTGTTTTATTTTGGACTGGAAAATTGGATCTGTTGCAAAGTTTTTCAATTATACATTTAACAAATAATAATAATATTTTAAAAAATACACTATTAAATAGGATTTGGAATAATTAACTAGTACATTTAGAAAGAAAAAAGAAATCTTCAGGTTTACTTCAATTTTTTTTATTGCTGTTCAACATCCATTATCAAAAGGATAATAATAAATCAAACTATTGTATTTCTACAGTATTGCTGGCTTTTATCTATAACACTTTTAATTGCTAATCATACAGTAGATAAAGGATCACATTCTCCTGTATCCATTTGCCTTTTTGTTAAAATTGCATCTCTAAAGCCATTGACAGGACACCTATTTCTTGGAACTTCAATTAACTTCTGTAGTAACGTGAAAGATCTTTTTATTCTCTGCGTTTGGTTACCATGTTCAAACAATTCTCTTTATCAAAATATTTCAAATTCAAATTAATATTGACATCTAATTTCTCCCCTAAAACATGTCTCTATTTTTATGATTGATTTCATAGAATTAAGTACAAATTTCTAAGATTTTATGAAAACCAATTTGATATAAAGAATGTAAAATAAAACCACAATCTATATCAGGGGTGTCAAACTCAATTTCATTGAGGGCCGCATCAGGGTTGTGTTTGACCTCGGGAGGGGCATGGCCAGCTCAACATCACTTGTGTTGGGGGCACCTGTGGTGGCCAAGTGCTAAGGCAGAACTGCCCTGAGACCTTCCTTTCCTCTCATTATAATCTCCTTCCTTCCTTCCATCCTTCCTTCCTTCCTTCCCTCCTTTTCTTCTTGTTCCTTCCCTCTTCATTCTCCTTTCTTCTTCCTTCCCATCTTTCCTTCTTTTTCTTCGTGTTTCCTCTTTCCCTTTCTCCTTTCCTGTCCCTTCTTGAATGCTCAAATGCAAAAGGGGAAATATTTCTCCTTTTGTTTTGTTTTGCTTTTAGTTTGTTTGCTAGCCCTCTGCCAGCAAAAACGGAGCTTGGGGAGGCCATATGTGGCCCTTCTGGGCCCTGTTTTTGGCTTTGATGGCCCTCTGCAGCCCTCTCACAGCAAAATTAGAGCCTGCTTTCTCTGGCAGAAGGCTGCAGGAGGCCGTCGCGGCCAAAAATGGAGCCTGGGAAGGCCATAGGCTTTTCCTTCATTGTTTTCAGGATGGCCTCACAGGTCAGATCTAAGCACCCTGCATCTGGATTCGGCCTGCGGGCTTTGAGTTTGACACCCACAATCTATATCTATCTTCATTGTCAAAGATCATGAAATACTTTCAATTGGGAACAATATTTGACCTGTCCTAGAAAGTTAATGCCATTGGCAGGCAAGATTTTATATGGGACAGTTTACTTAATTTTATCAAACCTAGCCTGCTAAATGTTTCATAGGACCATCTTTTAGCTTGAAACATTGGATGTGATAAAATGTAATAAATCATCTTTCAATGGTAGAGACAGAAGTGGTTTTCAGAAGATTTGCTCAAAGCCCAATTGAACTGAAGTAAGCCCTGCGACTAAAAGTTCCAATTCATTAATTCTTCATAGCAACAATAGAAAGACTGAACTCAAATATTACAGAAGTCTTTGAAAATTCTAATCTCCAGTAGACCTACACTGTATTGAAATCCATGTTGAAGAATAACCAGTTGTCTGTACAATGTAACATAGATAACTACTTATTTGAAGATATGGTTGCTAGCATCTTAACAGCATTAGACTTTCACTTTTATTTTATTTCATAGAGAATTTTTTGTTTGAGTTACTTAATTCAATCAAAAATGTGAGACTACATCTCTTTTACACCTTTAGTTATATACTTGAACATATGCTTCAACCAGCACCTTATTTTAAAATTACTATCAAGTGTGTTATAGTTCAAGCCAGGCAACAGTTTCTGCCAAATTCTACCAGATGGAACTGTAGACAAACTGGCAATCAGAAAGTTTCAGCATAGAAGTTTCTTGAAATTAAGCACTGTTGGAATTTACTTTACTTTCATCAGTACTTAATTTCAAGAAGAAAGGGATATAATGTCTGATAACATGCAGTTCTTTCCTGCTGCCTACCCCCATAATTCAATAATTATGTGAATAGGATATACAGAAAGTAGAATAGGAGTTTAATTAGCATTGCTGATCTAAGGGAAAGACCCATTAGTGTGTAGCCCTGCATAAATAGAGACAACTGCAGATCTTCTTTTATATCAAATTCGCATCTCTAAAATCTGCAGATCTCAGCCAATGAGTATGACTCCAATTCCTAATGCAAATACTTTCCATTCCATGTGACAGAAAGTGAAAAAGAGGCTTAAATCTTTAAATCAAATATTTTTTATACTTGGTATACTGCAGCTGCATAAATAAATAAATAGATATATTTGGGTTAAGGGGCTACAAAGAAGCATTTTATGAGTGCTTATCCCTTTGTGCCCTGAAACAGCTTTTAGCTTTCAAATATAAAGCACTGCACAGCACCATTATATGTAGGAGTAGTTTGTAGAGTAGTGGACTATATGTACATTGTAAGTATATACTCATACAAAAACAATCCTATTCATACTGGTGCTGTGTTTTAATGACATTGATACTAACCTTTTAAACAGAGAGGGGGGAAAGGGCATAAAAATGGAAACACTCTGCATGTTCTAAATATTTTTCGTAAATATTTTACCAAAATAAAATATAGCAGAGGAATATTGCAATTCAATTTAGAAATAGAATACAAACTTGGAAAGATGTTCAGATTAAGGCAATTTTATAATGAACTGAGGACATAACTCTTTCTTTTTTCTATGTCTTAACTTTGCCCTTAGCAATTGTTATGTACTGTATTCTTAATCCAGTCCTTATGCCTCTTGTTTATTTTGCTACAAGGTGTCCTAGTATAAAATAGAAATACATTCTATGCATTTCTTCATATACATTTATAAACACCAACTAGCATACAAATATACTGAAAATCCTGAAAAATTTGTCAGTCATCATTACACTATAATCATTGGCAAAATTTCTACAGTTAAATCCATATCTGTTATATCAATAATAAAGATTATCAACAAATACTGCATGTATCTGGAGTTTTCTAAGCCATATAAACATAGATCAAAGTGAGAGATCAACATCTATGAGAAAGCAAAGGAAGAATTCCCTACAATGAGAACAGAGATTGGCCCTTGAAATCACAAGCACATTACCATTTTTGAAGCTGCATTCTCTGAGTTGAAATTGCATTAATATAAAACTGGGATAAGGATAAGTCTTAAAATCCCTCGTTATGATATTGTGCAATCACTAGTGAGTTATTATCTAAGTGTTGGGACTACATTGTTGCCTGAAATACCCTTTTGATTATAATTTAATCCTTATCAATAATTGAGTTGATGGGAGGATTTTGGTCTTATCTTTGAACCTAAACTTTTCTGAGATCTTTGTAGAAACACCCCCCCCCCGAAAAAACATAACTTCATTGGAAACCAATTTAATAACATTTGAGAAATATATTTGAAAACATTGGTGGGGAACTGCTCTATTTTTCTTTCTTTCAGTAATGCTGCATATACAGTTAGGAATGATACATAACTATAACAGAAGTATGTGCATTATATACAATCAAATCCACTCTCTTATAAAACAGATTTATCAAGCTAAAAATTTAACTAAAATTTAAATAAATTTATCCTCTTTATCCTAAATCATCTTTTTGGGTAAGGTACTTAAATCATCTTAAATCAGCATTTTTTCCATTTTTATTATATCTATCTCTACTGAAACCTTCCTTGTCTTCTGATCCTTTGTTTTCTAGCCTTCCAATTGTCAGATGAGAATGTACCTGCTTTTATGTGAAGAAAGGACAGTAATGGACAGAATATAGTGCAGCAAGATAAAATGGGCTAACCAGCCCTTTTCATGTCCAACCATTGTTGCAGAAGTGTCTCTGCCTCAAACCTTAACATTGAGGGACATGAGAGTCATGCTCCACTGTTCTAACAGGAGTTTTAAAAATCATCTAAAGGTTACTGAATGTTGCATATTCTCTCAGTTTTATTTAAAACCCTTTATTATACACTCATAAAATTGCAAGATTTAAACACTTATAGAAGCATACATTATGCAAATAGTAAAGAATGAAACTTCTGGTGTCCGTTCCAATTGTAGAAAGGGTCCCATGCAATTTTCAGACTGAAATAATTAATAACTTTTTCAAGAAGGAAAAATAAATACAAGAAATCAAAGAACTTCAGCTCTAATTAGAGATAGAGATGGAGATGATAGAGATGGATAGAGACAGAAATAGAGATAGAGAGATCTTGTTCAAAATCTGTTTTCAGAAAGTTGAAAAGAAATACATTGCTCTGAGAAATATATTTTCATTTTCATACACTCCTTTTCTGGAGCACAGCATTATCTTATAACTTACACTAACAGCAGATCAGTCAATCCTTTTTTTGCTTACCAATGCAAATTTTAAACATGACCTTGGCATGCCTGCACTAAATTAACAGTAGGAAAATGATGCAGGGGAGAGAGGTTTATACTGTGAAAATATAATATAAACCTGATAGGGAAAATAATCCTATTACTGGACTCTGCATATCCTGTTTGAATAAAACTGTCTGAAATAAAAATGAAGCTGTAAACAAGTTTTGTGATATATTTCCCATGGTAAGTATAATAAAATTAAAACTGCAAGCATGCATTTGTATCCCTCTGTAAGTAAGAATGCTCCTCTTTGGATAATAAATATCTGATTAATTAAGCAAACCTATAGAAACAGTTCACTGGGGCTTGGAACCCAATAGATAGGGTTAAAATTGCACCTCAAAGAGCTAGTTCAGTAGTACGGGGATGATAGCAGCCCCACGCTACTGTCCCACAGAATGGCTGTGTCTCATACTGGAGGTAAAGAGATTATTTTACACATGCATAGAGAGCATAGCAAGGAGTCATAGTGATGTAGTGGTTAAGACATCTGGTTAAAAACCAGAATACTGTCTTCTAGTACCACCTTTGACATTAAGTCAACTGAGTGACCCTGGACCAGGCATTCTCTGTCTTAGGTTAGAAAGCACTTATCCAGGCAGTTGCCAAGAACACTTACTGGGAGGGAGGGAGGGAGGGAGGGAGAAAAAAAACATAGCTAATTGATGTTTGCAATGTGTGATTTTGTCCTTTTCTTTCTTTGCCTAGTCAGGCAAAAAGAATCAGAATTTGTCCAAGGACCTTGGATTGGTGTACTGAAGAAAATAAAAAGATGATGATGAATTTGCTGACAATTGTGTTATACTAGAAGTAAACAGGCATTTTCTTTAATTTTAAAAATTGTATTATATTAAATTTGGCATAGATTAGTAGAAGAATAAGACAATTCAGTGAGATGTCTACCATATTACTGTGTCTCCTCCATAGCATAGCTGAAATAAACAACAGAAGGTTTATTATCACAGCACACTTACTCCTACAGAATATAAATGTAATCAACACCTGTAAATGCAAGCAGGCTGGATTCTCACCCTACCTTTCTGAAGTAACATTGACATTATATTTGTCTTATTTATGGCTGTTCACTGCCCTGAGTCCTTCAGGAGTAGGGCGGTATATAAATTTAAATAAACTGAAACTGAAACATCCCTTTTTAAGTAAAAGGACTTCATTATTAGATATTTTGTGGTTTATTAAAAAGTATAAGCTATTTACCTTTCAGTTTTAGAAAAATGAAAAGAAATATAAACTGATTTTAAGATATTTGAGAAATTTAGTATATATACCAACATAAATATTTATCAGATACTGGCAACTTAGCTATCAATCAAATTTTGGAGTTCTACAACTAAAGCAATGCTATATTTTAAGCAAGCATTGTGCCAATTTTTTTGTTCAGCTTGTCATTCTCATTCAATTTAGATTCCTTTTATTTAGAGAACTGGTCTTCATGGGTGGGTGGCATTCTTATATTTACTTATGAGATATGTTGGATGAGGGCAGGCTGCTTAATATTCAGTTGCTTTTCCAATCATTTTAGATTTTCCATACAACAATTAAATTCCATCCTACAGATGTCTTCCCATGAAACATTTTAAGATAAAGAACTACAAGCAGTCATGGAGGGTACAACATGATGGCAAGGTTTGCTAGAGGAAAAAAAGGCGACTGCTTATTTTCTCAAGTATCCAGCAATTTTATTAGGAGGACAAAAGCCTTTTTTCAGAAGTGTTTTAAAAAATGAAGGCGAATTTTGGAACAGGATTACTTTAGCAATTCTACTTTTAAAAAATTTGGAGGGGGGGAGGGATGTATTGAAACAAATATTTTAAAAGATGTTATATCTAAAGGTCACCAGAAAAAATATTTTTTTAGATGTTTCTTAAAATATGCATTGAAATGGTTTGCAATATTTCTGGAGAAATGTTTGAAGTACACACACACACACAAATAAACAGCAGAATGGAATTATGGATAACATGAAAAAATAGAATAGATGGAAAATTTTAAAATGTTTGTTGTCCCTATTTGTCCCTCTCCAATATAATCTCCTATGAACTTGATTTACATTTTCTAATAATTTCTAATGTTCTTAGAAAATGTAAATTGCTAGCATAGTTACCTCTATGTTGCAATTTTCTATTCTTATATAAAGCACTATATAGGAGGCTGCCTTTAAACCATTCAGAACCACAATTGGTGCAGCATGGTAGGATTTCAGTCAGAGTTGTTTGGCATAGAGAGGTCACTCCAGAGTTCAGTTCTCTTTCCCCTTTTACTCAACATCTACATGAATGATGTACAAGCTGAGGATCTTCCTGGGCTGACACTTTACTTGATGAGCAGGAAGCAGTTATGTCAAAGAAGGCAAACTATTTCCTGTTATGCACCTCTTGTGAGGTGCATCACAAGTTTTTTTCGCTTTCGTTTTATTAAATTTATATACTGCACTACTCCCGAAGGACTCAGGGCGGTGAACAGGCACAAAATAAAATACATAAATACAAAAGTTAAAAACATAATTAAAACCAAATTAAATAATTTAGCCCAAGACAATTAAAAATCCCAATAATTTAAAACAAATTAAAATTCCAATTTAAAAATTTAAAAGAAAGGGGAGAAAATTAGGCCAGGCCGGCTTGCTGGAATAGGACGGTCTTAAGAGCATGGCGGAAAGTGCGCAGATCCGGGATCCTCCGTATCTCTGGGGGGAGCTCGTTCCAGATAGTGGGTGCCCCCACAGAGAAGGCCCTCCCCCTGGGGGCCGCCAGTCGACACTGCTTGGCTGATGGCACCCAGAGGAGCCCCTCTCTATGAGAGTGTACCGGCCGGTGGGAGGCTGTTTGTGGTAGTAGGCGGTCCCATAAATAACCAGGTCCTAAGCCATGGAGCACTCTAAAGGTGGTGACCAAAACCTTGAAGCGCATCCGGAAGACCACCGGAAGCCAGTGCAGCTCACGCAGGAGAGGTGTCACATGGGAGCGCCATGTTGCTCCCATAACCACCCGCGCGGCTGCACTCTGCACCAGTTGGAGCCTCCGGGTGCTCCTCAAGGGGAGCCCCATGTAGAGAGCGTTACAATAGTCCAGGCGGGAGGTGACGAGGGCATGAGTGACTGTGTGTAGCGAGTCCCGATCCAGAAAGGGACACAACTGGAGAATCAGGCGAACCTGATGAAAAATCCTCCTGGTCATGGCCATCAAGTGCTCTTCTAAAGACAGCCGTGAATCCAGGAGGACGCCCAAGTTGCGAGCCCTCTCCGTGGGGGCCAGCGATTCGCCCCCAATAGTCAGCGATGGCGTCAACTGACTATATCGGGACGTCAGAAACCACAGCCACTCGGTCTTGAATGGGTTGAGCCTGAGCCTGTTCCTCCCCATCCAGATTTACACGGCCTCCAGACACCAGGACATCACTTCAAGGGCATTGTTGGGGTGGTCCAGGGTGGAGATGTACAGCTGGGTGTCATAAGCATACTGATGGTACTTCACCCCGAAACCACGGATGATCTCGCCCAGTGGATTTACATAAATGTTGAACAAAAGGGGTGAGAGGACCGACCGTTGTGGCACCCCACATATGAGGGGCCTCGGGGTCGACTTCTGTCCCCTTGCCAACACAGACTGCAACCGGTCAGAGAAAAAGGAGGAGAACCACCATAGTACAGTGCCCCCCACCCCTAACTCTTCCAACCGGTGCAGCATGATACCATGGTCGATGGTATCAAAAGCCGCTGAGAGATCTAATAGGACCAGGACAGAGGAGCAACCCCTGTCCGAGCCCTCCAGAGATTATCAACCAACGCGACCAATGCCGTTTCCATGCTGTACCCAGGCCTGAAGCCCGACTGGAATGGATCCAGATACATCATTTCATCCAGGTACTGAGGGAGCTGTCGCGCAACCACACTCTCAACAACCTTCTCCACAAAACGAAGGTTGGAGACTGGATGATAATTAGCCAACACTGCTGGGTCCAGGGAAGGCTTCTGAGGAGAGGCCTCTTTCAAGGCGGCGGGGAAGTCACCCTCACCCAATGAAGCATTTATAATCCCCTGGAGCCAGCCTCGCGTCACCTCACAGGAAGCCAGCACTAACCAGGAGGGACACGGGTCCAATAAACAAGTGGTCGCGTTCAGTCTACACAGAATCCTGTCTACGTCCTGAGGGATCACAGGATCAAACTCATGAACTTTGACATAAAGTTATGTCAAAGAAGGCAAACTATTTCCTAATTCAGGGGGGTCCTTCAAACAATCATTCCTATCCTAACCACCATTTCTATATGGAGATGCAATGGTGTTACTGTGTTTCTCTCTGTTACTGTGAATAAGACCGGGTCTTATTTCTTTTAGGCTTGAAAATAAGCACTTGGGCTTATTTTCGGGAAGGTCTTATTTTTTTTTTTGAGGTGCAGGAGGTGGCGAGCGCAGTCACCTTGTGGCTGCTGGCAGCCAGGCAACATTGCAGCCAAGGACCCCTCTTTTCCGCAGCTCAGCTTGTGGCAGAAAGCCATGCGGCCCATCGGAGTCAGCTCCACCCCTGCCTCTACTCTGCTGCTGCTTGAGAAAAGGATGGGGCCCCGCCTGCTTCAGCTTCACTTTTGCCAGGTTAGAAGGGTGCTGTCCTGAAGCCTTCCCGCAGCTTGGTTTGGGGCAGATGGTGCCCAGCAGGCCCAGGTGCGGTGGGCAGGCAGGCAGGTGAGTGGAGTGGAGAAAATAAATGGCGGTGAGGAAACCCTTTCAAACAGTATTGCCTGCAATTCTTGTTACTCCCCTCTGTTGTTTCTTTTTCTCTTTCTCTCTCTCTCACACACAGACATTTGATTGCTTGAAAGGGACAGACTGGGCTTTCCTTCTATCATAAGCACACACTTCCCACAATCTTCCACAATTGCCTGTCCTTTTCTCAAGCAGCAGCAGGGTAGAGGCGGTGTGTGTGTGTGAGCTGATTCTGATGGCCACATGGCTTTCTGCCTCATCATAGCAGCAGCCTAAGCAATACCCGAGCTCCAAGCTTGCGGAGCACAAACCGTGCTTGCTGTCCGCTCCATAACCACAAGGTGAGCCGAGAGGGGCCCTCAGCTGCAGGGTTGCCTTGCACCATTGGCAGGGCTGGGGCTAGGAAGAGTGAGCTGGAAATATCTCCAGGCACTCGGAGAGACAGAACTCCAGGCCCTCACTGGATTAGCTGATCCATGGGCCACACTTGCCACCTCCAGCACATTAAAAAAAAAATCTCCCCAAAAATAAGCCCAAATGCTTATTTTCAAGCCTGAAAGAAAATAAGACCCGGTCTTATTTTCGGGGAAATGCAATAGCAATGTAACATGGTCACATGACATAACATTGATGACATATGAACATACTGTGAAATGTCCATTACTGTTCACATTTGGTACCATCTAGAGCTTCTAGATGATCTTCAAGGGCAGCCACATTTACAGTGCATTTCAATAATTCAATAAAACTTGGCCAAGGCTTCCTGGTCAAGTTAGCAGCATCTCTCTCTCTCTCTCTCTCTCTCTCTCTCTCTCTCTCTCTCTCTCTCTCTCTCTCTCTCTCTCTCTCTCTCTCTCTCTCTATATATATATATATATATATATATATATATATATATATATATATATATATATATATATATTTGTGTGTGTTTGTGTGTGTGTGTGTGTGTGTGTTTTCATAGATTTCCATGGGTACAGGTATGCAAGTCTTGGTGTATTCGGGTCTTTTCCCATGTAAGATTGAGAATATTTCCGTTACACGGGAAAAGACCGGAATACTCCAAGATTTGCATATATATATATATTCTGAGGTTTTCGCGGGTGTTTGTATGTAAGTCTTTGGTTATTCGGGTTTTGTTCCACGTAAAATTGGAGGTGTCTTGGCAACGTTTCGACGAAGTCTCATTCGTCATCTTCAGGTTGGTGTTTTCAGCTTCACATTGCTCCTAGAAGCATGAAGCTGGGAACATCAACCTGAAGATGACGAATGAGACTTTGTTGAAACGTTGCCAAGACACCTCCAATTTTACGTGGGAGAAAACCCGAATAACCAAATATATATATATGCATATTCTTTCTAGCCAGGTTTTACCTACGTAAGCTATGATGTTATGCAGTCCTGGTTCTGTGAAATCTCATTCACAAGTTTCTGGGCTTTTTGTTTCTTGCTGACAGACAGCAACTCTGTGCTGCTTTTTGGGAGACTCAGATAGCTATTTCTGCCTTATAAGGCTTCATCAGTGAGCCACACCCTCTTCTCAAGTATCCTCCCTGTAAAGGTACAATGTTTCTTTTTCTTTGTTTTTCATGGGTGTTTGTATGTAGGTCTTTGGTTATTCGGGTTTTCTCCCATGTAAAATTGGAAGTGTCTTGGCAATGTTTCGACGAAGTCTCATTCGTCAGCTTCAGGCTGGTGTTTTCAGCTTTGTCCTTCTAGGAGCAATGTGTGATCGCAGCTGTTTCTTCCTTTTAACTGCCAGTGGGGGTGTGAACTGATTGGGTGGGAGACTAACACGAGCACAACCAAGCCCCTACCTAAACAGAACACACCCCCATCCAATCAGAGCACAACCTACCCCCCATCCAATCAGAGCACAGCCAAGCCCCCAACCAGTCAGAACACACCTCCACTCAATCAGAGCACAGCCAAGCCCCCAACCAGTCAGAACACACCTCCACTCAATCAGAACACAGCCAAGCTCCCAAGACACTTCCAATTTTACGCGGGAGAAAACTCGAATAACCAAAGACATACATACATACATACATACATACATACATACATACATATATATTGTCTTGAATAAAATCATATATATATATATATATATATATATATATATATATATATATATATATGATTTTATCCAAGACAGAGAATAAGAAAACGGCAAAGCCCTCCTCCCATACATAAAAGGCACCACAGACAGAATCAGCAAGATCCTCCACAAACACAACATCAAGACAGCATTCTGCACAAACCAAAAAATATCCACCATCCTAAGAAACCCCAAAGACAAAATTGAATTAGAAAATCAAGGAGTATATGAAATCCCATGCACCGCCTGCCCCACCACATACATCAGACAAACCAACAGAAGAATAAATGCATGCATTGAAGAACACAAGAACTCAGTCAGAAAAGAAGAACCAACTTCTTCCCTGCCCCAACACCTTAAAGCCACAGGACATGATATTGACTTTAAAAAGACCAGAACTATCACCAAAACTGAACACTTTAACAACAGAATAATCAGAGAAGCCATCGAGATAGAAAAACGCCCACACAGCATGAATAAACGAGATGATACCTCCCGCCTACCAGCCATTTGGAAACCCGCCCTCATTGACAAACGAGCCCCTAACACAAAGAATAACACCAGACCCACACTCACAAAAACCACACAGGATGTCACCACCACACATCCACGCAAAAAGCAAACTCAGACTGATGAAGCACGGCCACAAACCAGAAGCTAGACCACAGCTGCATCATTAGCCACTTTAAATCCCTCCAATCCATACATGAAGCAAACTGACACCCACCATAAAGGTGTGGCACAACCAAGAACGAGAAGCCAAATAACAGCAATGCAGCTTACCAGCTCAAATCCCCCTGCAACTCAGACTAAAACAAGCACAACCACCTAAACAGAACACACCCCCTGCCAATCAGAGCACAGCCAACCCCACATCCAATCAGAGCACAGCCAAACCCCCAACCAATCAGAACACACCTCCACCCAATCAGAACACAGCCAAGCTCCCACCCAATCAGTTCACACCCCCACTAGCAGTTAAAAGGAAGAAACAGCTGCGATCTCACATTGCTCCTAGAAGCACGAAGCCGAAAACACCAGCCTGAAGATGATGAATGAGACTTTGTCGAAACGTCGCCAAGACACCTCCAATTTTACACGGGAGAAAACCCGAATAACCAAAGACCTACATACAAACACCCGCGAAAACCTCAGAAAACAAATGTGTGTGTGTGTGTGTGTGTGTGTGTGTGTGTGTGTGTGTGTGTGTGTGTGTACAGTTAATATTTTGGGTTTCTTCCCGTGTAATTGTATTATTATTATTATTTTTAACATTTTATATTTTAAATTACTAACATTACAAACAACATATACAATATTTCACCCTGTGCTATACATAAGAAAGGAAGATTTGGTTCTTCGGATATATCCTCATGATCGCCAAAATCCACGTTCTCGGGGTACAGGTACCGAAGCATCCAATTTTCCCAGCGCATAGTCCACAAGTGGTTTCCAAATTTTCCAGAAAATGTCTTCTTTATAGTCACCATTTCTAATTTTAATATCACATGTCATTTTATCATTTAAAGCTAATTTCCACATTTCACAATACCATTCTTCTATTCTAAAATTCACATCTAATTTCCAATATCTGGCTATTATAATTCTACCCATTATAATCATAATTCTAATCAATTCTTTCTCATATTTTGTTGGTTCTATTTCCTTAATTATCAACAGTAATATAGTTTCTGGTCTCAATATTATTGCTTTCCCCATCATTTCAAATATCATTTCCTCCAATTGTTGCCAAAACTTTTTAACTTTATCACATTTGTACCACATATGTTCATAAGTCCCTAATTCCATATCACATCTCCAACATTGTTTACTAATTTTTTTATCCATCAATGACAATCTTAATGGAGTCAAATACCATTTCCAAACAACCTTATAATTATGCTCTTTAATCCTTACAGATAAAGTCTTCATAATTCTACTCTTCCAATTCACGTTCCAATCTAAATCTGATATTTTAATATTAAGTTCTTTTTCCCAATTCATCTTCATCACCCTTTGTGCTTTTCCATCAAAATTTATAATCTTATATATCTTACTAACGAGTCCCTTTAGCCCAATTTCATCTTTCATAATTTGGAATACTAAATATTCAAATTCAGTTTTACTTCTACTTATCGAACAATTGTCCCTTACCTTCTTAGTCCATTTTTCTATCTGTATTTTTTCAAACCAGCCTAAACCCAATTTTTCAATGATTTCTTTTTTCCTCCTTTCATTTTCTGAAGTTTTTAACCAATCTATTATAGTTTGTATATTTTCATCTTCCATTACCCTATCACGACTTATATTAGTTTTAATTGGCCAATTTTCAATTGTCTTCCCTAAGAAAATTATATCTGGAATTAAAATTTTAACAAATTTGTTCCAAATTTTACTCAGTCCCTTTAACCAATAGCTATTAATTACACATTTTGATTTTGCTTTATCTAAAAACCATGTTGAGCCAAATCTCTTGATGTCCTTTAATTCTAAATCTCTCCAATGACTATCTTCACCTTTAAATATTTTTACCACAGTCCGAATAGCATAAACCCAATAATAATTAAGTAATTTGGGGATTCCTAATCCACCTTCCTTTTGATTTTGATACCACATTTTCTTCACTAATCTAGGTCTTTTCCCACCATTACAAAATTTATCCAATTTCTTCTGATATCCTTCAATATCTTTCTCTGTCAAGTTTAACGGTAACATCTCAAATAAAAAATTAAACTTTGGCAACAACATCATCTTACACATTGCAATTCTACCAAACCAAGACAAAGGGTAGTAGGGACGTTTCGACGAAATCGCATTCGTCATCTTCTGGCTGAAGTTCTTGGTTTGGTGCTTATGGGCAAACTGTGATCATAACTAACATTTTTCTATGAAAAGAGGCAAAGGTGTATTCTGATTGGTTGACAGTGTTGTATTCTGATTGGCTGATGACATAGCTGTATTTTGATTGGGTGGAAGCGCTGTTGCTTGGTTGTGGGTTAATGGATAAGTTATGTTGGAAATGGTGGCAACACAGGCATTATGATGAATAATAATAAAGAAACTGTCTGACTTACTTCAAAATGCCACATATAAACCCATAAACACGGACCCAACAACATATCTAGAAAAAAACTACGAGGATAAAGATAAAATCAAGTTCTATAAGTAAAGAAATCCAACAAACAATTATCCCCAGAGAAAAGTCATCACAATGTCCAAAACTGTATGGCCTCCCAAAAATATACAAAGATGGAATACCTCTTAGACCCATAGTAAGTTCCATAGGCTCACCGTTACAAAATCTAGCCAAATACCTAGCAAAACATCTACAATCTTATGCAGAATCTGCTGCTTCATATGTACAGAACTCATACCATTTCATACAAATAATGAAAAAGCAACACATAAAAGAAAATGACTTACTTGTAAGCTTCGATGTTGTATCACTATTCACGCAAATACCTGTCAAAGAAGCCCTGTCATCAATTAAAAACAAATATCAACTACCGAAACATATCACAAATTTAACAGAACATTGTTATCCAACACATATTTCATACACAGAGGACAAAGATATAAACAAATAGAAGGTGCACCAATGGGATCACCATTATCACCTGTTATCACTAATCTTTTCATGGAAGAATTCAAAACCAATGCCTTAGTAAAAACTGTTAACAAGGCAAAATTGTGGCTTAGATATGTTGATGACACTTTTGTGATCTGGCCGCATGGAAGAGATAAACTGGAAAACTTCTTAGTATATTTGAACAGCCTCCATCCCAAAATAAAGTTCACCATGGAGATAGAATCAGAAAATCAGTTGCCTTTCCTTGATGTATTAATTTATAAAAAATCTGATGGTACCTTAGGACATACCATCTATCAAAAGAAGACACATACAAACCGCTATCTCAACGCTAAATCACATCACCATCCAGCACAAATAAACTCTGTTGCTAAAACACTAACCACAAGAACTAAACGTCTGGCTGATGAAACACATTTACAAATAGAATTATACACATTAACTAACGTACTGACATCAAATGGGTTCTGTAGAAATAAAATCATCAGTATGATCCAGCATGTAACACCCAGACAGAAGAGAAATCAACAAGAGGAACAAAACAATGGGAAAGCCATCTTGTCCTATATAAAAGGAACAACGGATAAAATTAGCAAAGTACTGCATAGACACAACATCAAAATCATATTTTGCACAGATAGAAAGATATCGTCTATTCTGAGAAACCCTAAAGACAAAATAGAATTAGAAGATCAAGGCATATACGAAATCCCGTGTGCTTCCTGCCCCTCAACATATATTGGACAGACCAACAGAAGAATGAGTGTGTGCATCGAGGAACATAAAAATTCAGTACAAAAGAAAGAACACACATCATCATTAGTACAACACATAAATGCCACAGGACATAATATTAATTTTAATAACACAAAAACTGTTGCAAAAATAGAACATCTCAATGGCAGAATAATCAGAGAGGCCATTGAAATAGAGAAAAGACCATATTGTATGAATAAACGTGATGACACTTCCCGTCTGCCTACTATTTGGAAACCTGCTCTCATAGACAGACAAATTTTAACACAAAATATAAACCATAGATCAAAGATTCATCATAATGCCTGTGTTGCCACCATTTCCAGCATAATTTATCCATTAACCCACAACCAAGCAACAGTGCTTCCACCCAATCAAAATACACTACGTCATCAGCCAATCAGAATACAACAACACTGTCGACCAATCAGAATACACCTTTGCCTCTTTTCATAGAAAAACGTCAGTTACGATCACACAGTTTGCCCATAAGCACCAAACCGAGAACTTCAGCCAGAAGATGATGAATACGATGTCGTCGAAACGTCACTACGGGTAAGGATATGTTTACAATTACACGGGAAGAAACCCGAGATATTAACTGTACACACACACACAGACAGACACACACACACACACACACACACACACAGACACACACACACACACACACATATATTCAACTTAATTAATGTAAGCATTCCAAGTTCTCATATTTATAACCATATAAACCATGTGACAGGAAAAGGTATGCCAAGCATACTCCTTCCATTCATATGTCTGCTGACATCCTCATCACTTTCTAAGGTTAGCAAGGCAGTCTGTTATAAAGATTAAAGGCACACCTAGAAACCAGGATACTTGTGAGTTTTAGTCTCTTATATGTAAATCCAACTGGATAACCATACACTTATCACTTCCCAAAATATTGCCAAGAAAATTAAATTCTACTGGAGTCAAAATTGTCCTCTCTGCCCTCTATGAACTTGCAGAGGCAGAAAATACCCATGTCAATAAGAATAAGGTTACAATTAACTGTTCAGTTTTATTCTCTTCATATAGTTTTAGAGTTGATGGGTTTTAAAATTCCCAAATACATTTCTCAGATTCCCACAGGCAGAACTTTTAAGCAATTGGAATACCTGTCACATATGATATTTTCTTTCATTAGTCCATCAATCCTCACAGCAAAAGAGAAAGAGATGCTTATTTTTAAGATTGAAGTCTCTTCTAGAGTATTTTCAGTTGTGGGACTTCTTGAAGGAAATTAGAAATAGAAAACTCCAACTTCTCTAAATATGTGTAATTTACCCTTGAATCTGATTTCTAAAGGATTAATTACTAAAGGTTTCAGAACTGCTCTTTATATTGAAGATTTCAAAGAATCTCCAAGTCCCAGAAAGAAATTCTGATATTATGTGTTAATTTTTTTGTCTTAGGTCTTGGAATTTGAAGTGTTTCCATATGTTCTGGATTTAATTCACAACTGAGTTTCTATGATTACATTGTTGACTTGTAATCCTTATGGACTGAAATGTCCTAAGAAAGAAGAAACATCCTCTGTATCATCAACAACCACCCTCAAATAACCTGCGATCATTGTTTTTCCAGACATGTTTTGAGAAAGACATTACAACATTATTATAGAGACAAAATAATTTACAGGTCCTCAGTTATATATCTAAGAGGTGCATAAGAGAGAGGGTAAAAGGAAATATATGAAAGGTATTTAAGGAATGTAGTAATTGTGAGTAGACAAAAGCTTCTTCTTAATTTTAATTAAAATTCTGCTCAATACATTAGCAGAAAATTAGGCAGTTCATAGACATGCATACATATGCACACACTAATACCAATTCTATTAAAATCAATTATTGAGGAATAAGATGGCAATGAACAGCATCTTTGTCCTTCTTGGCACAGGTATTTCCATAGCACATGTGATAACTTTCCTGGATGCTTCCCCAGATACCTCTCCAGATGCCAGATCAAAGAAAGATGAACCAGTTCCAGGTAGGCTTGGAGGGTGTTTGGTTAATGGTGCTAAGTAGCCTTCTGAGAAGGATTTGGCTGAAGGACAGCTGCAGCAGGAGAGCCCTGCTGGGGAAAGCATGCAGGTGCAGCTGGTCAGTGATGAAGAAAAGGAACTGCCTTTTGTACCTGATCCAAGAACACATAGGGCACAGAAAAGGCAGGAAAAGGTCATCCAGATTACTTAGGAGGAGAAAACCTCACTCTTCTTGATGGGCTGCACCAGAAGCTGGCTATTTAGTACAGCAGACATATGGAAGCAATGCTGGAAACAATGTATTCATTTCCTAGCTGTGTGTTTTCTGGTCATTGTGATTCTTGCCTTGCTTTGGATTGACACTGTGCATTGACTTGGATTGTGCCTTATGAATTCTGGACTGTTCTTGCTTCATGAACCCTCTTGTCTTGTGGATTTAATTTTGTCTGGTGAGTTTATCTTGATTGGGAAACTTTCAAGTGCCTTGTGGAGTCATTGACCATTGCTCTATGGACTAGAATTGGTCTGGTTGTGGCTGGACTTAATTGGGACAGTTCTGGTTTTTTGGTGGAGTTCTGAGGGAATATTAATAAACTCACTAAACCACAGTTATATCTCTGTGTGTATGAGCAGGACAGCACAACATGACCCACTTATACATCTGAAGAGGACAACAGCTAGTCCATGAATATAATTTGATTGACAATGTTACGAAAAATACTAATAACTTTATCCAGCACACAGCTGAGATGGAAAAGCTGTAACCGATCAGAAATAGATGAATTACAACTCCTATAATCTCTGAAAGAGATTAGAATATTTAAACATTTGGTGAGCTATCTAATAGCCATCCTGCTTTACAAAAACGTTTTGGAATGGGGACAAAAAGATTCTGTCAAGTATGTGCACCTACGTACACATGTGCATATGTATGTGCCTAAAATTTATTTCACATCTAACAAAATATTTTTGTTCTTTTGGAAAGTAGCTAAACTAACATGGCTCTGGTTACTTCATGTGAAAAGTAGCTGTAGTCACTACTTTTCACATCCATGAAAATCAATTTTTCATTTATTAAATTATTCATATTTTCTAAATGAAAACAAAATCAATCTGATTCTCTTCTAGAATTATCTAATATAATATTTAAGTCAGTATAATTGTAATAATATAATAGAAGAGTCAAGCTTCTATTTCTCATAGCTTTTAGCTACATATGTAACTTTCAAGTTACTAATAATTTAAAATAAAAATTTTCAAAGATGATCCTGCAACTTTGCTTTCAGATGCAAATCCAGAATAAAGTTGTTGTTGTCACTTTCTCTTGAGGGTGAGGCATACTTTCTTTTACAGTTTATCTTGAGAGTATAACAGCTGGTGTTTAGGTCATTCATTTTTCTCAAAGGTTATGATTTATTCACTACTCTGTTACATAGCATTTGGTAACATCACAAGGAATGAAAATTTGAGCTCCTCAGGAGTCAGACCAAATTCTATGCTCCAAGAATTTTTAAGAGTTAACCTCCCAGGAAAGAAGATTTTGTTATGTACAACTATGCATTCAGTATTATCCTAAACTGCTTTCCTTCTAACGTTCAGCCATAAAATATCCATTTAATCTCCACCTTTACCAGCAATTTTCAAGAAAATTTACCACCTTGGGCTGTATCGTTATTCTTATTCATTAAGGCCTCAAATGCACTTATTAGTATGCAAGGTTATGTTAGGCTAACCTTCAGAGTTCACAGTCTAAAAGGTTTAAGTACCCATATGAGCTCTCTTCAAGTGCAAAACACCTGATTGCTAAAATAACTGACTTTTAGACATTCATATACAGTCCTAGTCCTCCCATTACACTTCAAGAATCAAGAGTAAATTATATTCTGAAAATGAAGGAAGACACAACTTTCCTAACTGCTGAATTGAAGTCTGTCTTTGAATCACCACAAAACTTTATCAACATACTATTCGCTGCTTCTATGTTAACCCCAATCCTAGTAATTACTATTGGCTAGCTTTATAAAAGGTGAAAATATTAAATATTTGTACAAATAAGGAACTATTTATTTGTCTCACTTTGAAGCCCAGGATGAGATGGAGGCAATTTCATGTTCCCATGACAACAACACAACAATAACAAAAGTTGCTAAGGCATATCTATACCAAAATAAGATGTAGTTGTATAATGGCCCCAGTATTTTTCATTTTCAGCAGAGGATATTTGAAGTGTCTGAAGCACCTATATATAGAGAAAGAATAGCATACCTTCCTTTTGATCTTTCTCAAAATGACTATATATACAACAATTTTCTTTTTGGCCCATAAATATTAGAGAAAACATGTTTTCCCTTGCACTCTTTTAGCACAACTGTTCTATAACCAATATCTATGAATCAAGGTAGGAACATAAATCAAATATACTCTCAGATGGAGACCAAAGTATGGAGCTGATTTTCTCAGTATAATTGAGTAATCACAGTCTCAATTTTGATCCATTTTGAATTTGTTGCATAATTGGCCTAGGTTTAAAATAATTCTGCCCAAACTGGAAATACTCTTGTTTTATATTAGGTGTGAAATGTGTTTAGATACAAGATATAAGCTATGTTCATATCTTATCACACAGCTTTAAAAAAAAATCTGTTCTGTGTCAGAATACATATCTCATTCTTCAGAATATATCATTTTTATTCGCCATGTTTCTTCATGGTGCAGAATAGAGGATCAGTCAACTGGCATCCTACTTTCTGTTCTCTTATGACTTTGCACATAAAAGGATTAAAATAATACAACCAAAGACCACTCCCTTTGGGATTGTCTGGCTAATTACGCATAGCATAACTTCCAGTGGATCTGGAGAGTTCAGTGCCTTTCTGATAGACAAACTGTTGTTCATGTCTCTCTGTTTCTTTCAACCTTTTATTCTATTATGATAGTTAGCCATTTTTGGTGTTTTCATATGTTTAATGAATAATTATCACATTAATTTTTCCTAAATGAACTGAATAGTGTATGTGCTTGTCTGATAAGAATATAGGGATTGCCTGGAAGTAATAGTAGTAGAAATTGCCCACAGTAATTTTTCCAACACTTACAAGCTTCAGCAACACATTTAAACATGTGCACTGTATTATTTAATATGTACTTCCAGATACTTTTGAGCAGTGTTTTCAATCTGTTGTTTTTTTAAAAAAATACATTTCTATTATTACACAAGTATGAACTCAAGCATGCAAATGCAATGTTGCAATATCCAGTTTTTAAGCAGCCTAATTCAAAATATATCTTAAGCTAGGGATGATCAATCATTCAAAACCAGTGGGTATTTTTTGGCCAGTCACAAACCAGTTATATATTACAGGTAAACAAGTACTAGGTGTAACTAGGTTTACAGGAAAATAAACAGCAGAAACATGGAAGATGCAATAAGGAAGGATTCGGGATTCTTCAGAATTCTTATAAATAAATTTAAAGGGCTGAAAACAATTCAGATAGGCAAGGTCAAAAAATACACACAGCAGGAATTCCAGGAAAGTTTCTATTGCACAGAAAAAAAAATCAGAAATGTCTATCAAAAGTTCTTCTGTGCCCAATTTTATCACAAACAACATCAAGGCAGGGTTATTTTGAATTTATTTCTTATGCTTTCCTCTTTCTTGCGACTGACTAATTTTCTTTCAAAGTCCTTTTTTAAAGGTTCACTCATTCCTTTCCTGTTTCCAGTTATAGAGCAATCACCAGATTTTGTATTGAACAGAAACCTATAATTTCTGATCATATGAAATTAACCATAGAAATGACCCTAATTACAGTACACTGTGTATCCCCCATGTTTCTGCTGGCTATTTTCCTGTATGTATGCCATCCAAAGCAAATCTCAGAATCAGAGTATTAGAGTTTGCAGCAATCCAACCAGCATACAAGTATATAATTCAGCAGGATTCATGTATAAAAGAAACTTGTTTATATACAATAATATAAAGTATGATGTACGTATACAATACCCATGCAGCAGAATCCAGAACAACCAGAAGCAATATAATCACAGAAGCAATAATGAAAGGACAAAGCAACTCTTATATACAAATCAGTCAAGCTAAGCCACCCCAGACTCTGAGTCTGAGTCACCAAACAGTCTGAGTCACCAAACAGTTCCCATTGGGTGACCTGTTACCATGTCTATTCCAATTCATGAACTCTTTTACATTGACACAGAAGTATCCTTTATTGTAAACAGTTTGTCTGGGTTCCACATAGACTTCAGGATTCTTATCAATAAAACAATGAAACATTGCAATCTAGCACTTTGTTATCTTTGAAAGCCTCACTACTCTCACTACTTGCCTTCTAGACTTAAAATATGGTGACATATCCTGAAGGCACCCACTGTCTACAGGACAAATTGTCAAGCCATTATTAGAGCATCAGCAGCAAGTGGATATAGAAATAACAAATCTGCACAATGCTATGATACAATTAGCATCACAATTTAGATAAGCAGGGAGCATTTTCACAGGTAGCTAGCTGCATTACTCTGCTTTCCTGTAAGTCTATCAGAGATATCTGAAGGGGCACTTTCCAACTCCGCTTATTTCTTATCTGCCAGACTTGTCTATTGATCTTGGCAATCTGTCAGATTAATCTGCTAGTGAATGATTTGGATGAGAAGGATGGTGTAAAGGAATGTAGGCCTGGTATTGGGAATAGGGACGGAATTAGCAAATCCATTAAGAAGACACTTTTAGAAAATATGAATTAGTCCTGAGAAAGAAGAATTCATGAAATAAATTGAAAATAATCCTACTTTGATTTTATTTGGTGTAAAATGGGGCAAAGAAGAACTCTGGCAAGTTTTCAATATCTCTTATTCTGCCCAACAATGAGAACATTAATCAGACTCCCTGAACTGCCTCTTTCTTGACCTTGCATACTTTGAAATGTTGGCATCCCTTTAAGGTTATGTTAACCAACTGGGGAAAATAAGGGATGAGGCCTCAGCAGTGTGAACAATAACATTCTCCTTTAAAGAAGAAACAGATCACTTACAATAACTGTAGTGCTTAGAGTACATATAGATATTCTCATACATTGAAAAATATATATCCCAGCATGGGAAACATCTAGTAGTTGGAAATTCAATAATTACAGAATAAGCAGACTGTGACAGACACATTAACTAGATGGTAACTTGCCTGCATGGTACAAAATCCAAAGATATTGAGCATTTTCCAGAAAGTCTGGTAAGTGATACTAAGTATGATTCAGTGACTGTGGTGCACTTTGGCACTAACAGCATGAGAAATGCAGCTGGAGGATATGGAAGCTAAATTCAGATTATTCTGTAGAATATTGAAATTTAGGACTGCCAAATAGTTTTCTTAGGAATGCTAGCTACTCCACATTCAGGGCCAATTAGACAAGAGAGCTATCTAGCTTTAATTCATGGCTGAGGTGGTGATACCAGCAGAAGAGATTAGATGCCTTTAGAAATGACCTGTAAGGACCTGCTTCAGCTATTCCCTCAGGAAATCATGACTCTTGAAACTGGCAGTATTTCAAAATGAAACTTTTACTGAGACAAAGTAATTGCAGAGAAGTCAGGTGGAATGTGAAGTTCCCGTGCCAAATATTAAGCTATTTTTGCCTCTTCAAACCCCACCCAAATCCCCCAGTCCACCAATACAATATAACCATAACCACAAAGTTGTTTTGAGAACTCTGAGATGTTAGCTTGATAGCAGTTCACTCTCAGAGTGCTGTGACCTTGGTAAGGCTAGAACTGGCTGGGAGGAAGCCCATCCATTGCATAGACCTGTCCCCCCCTCCATAGATCCCACCCATTAGAAAAAAAGAAAGCATACAAGGAATTCGCCTCCGACAATCATCCCCCTCCCCCATCAGAATGGCAGCATCCCTAAGGGGACTTGACATGACCTATGAAAATAAGAAAAGGAAGAGGGTGAAGGTTCGTTGTCCGAGCTTGTGGGTTGATTTCTGAATGTTTCTAGGCTAGGTAACATCTTCAGTGGAATTTAGGAAATATTACTATCAGTGTTCTTCTGTTTATACTTCATGTGATTAGTAGGTCTTCTGATGGTGAGATCACATCTGGTGAGGGTCCCCTCAGGTCGGGACTGTGAGTTCCCTTAGGTCAGAAGAACACTGACATGAAAATCTCCTAACCTCAGCTGAAGAAGTTACCTAGCCTGGTAATGAAATGTTGAGAAACCAGCCCACAAACTTGAATGAACCTTCCCCCTCATCGTACACCCGAGCTACAGATATTTCTCACTATTGCAAGAAAAGGAAGGTTGTATTTGAACCAGAAGGCAACAGACAGTTGTCATGTCCAGTCAAAAACTGGCATAGCAGTGGTTTTGGAAGTCAACAGATGATAGGATAATTGGTCAATGAGAAGTAACCCTAGGGCATGACATATATCTAAGAAACAAATACAGTTAATCAAGAAAATTGCAAGGACAAAGGGTAAAGACACATATCAAAGCCATATTTTCTGATACTAAATTGTTCATGATGGTAAGTTCAAAAAAGGCAACAAAAAATAACTCCCAAAGGCCATATATAAATTAAATGAATATATTCAATGGGAAATGTAATACCATTAAAATAAAATATTCCAAACTTAACCTATGCATTTAAGGGTTCTGACTGATAATGACTAGAAACAAACTGAGGGTAGTGACACATGCTTGAAATCACTAAAATGGAATTAAAAATAAAATTGCCAATATAGTAATTCTGTTATACAAAGTTATGGTGAAAATACAGCTGGATTCTATGTGGCATTCTGTACTTTAATAAGAATACAGAACTAGAAAAGGTGCAAAATTAGGACAAGCAAAATATTAGTGTTTAAAGTTCTCCTCTGAGGTAGCAAAACAAAACATAGGAGTCTTTAGCTGTAAAAATAAAGACAGGGGCTGACATAATAAAATGATATACTTGTATTATATCTTCTGTATATCTTTCGTAAGTATCCCAATGGACCGATGTAATGAGTAGCTGAAGATTGGAGACAGCCTGGATGTAAGCTATAAACTAAATGTTCTAATATGGATAATTACAGCACTGCGAAACTGCAATCTTTTCCCTGCCCTTATTTATTTGGAACCTACTGTCTCATTGTGCTGAAATCTTGAAAACTTCAACTCAGTTCTATCCTAGTAGTCCTGCTTATTCTTTCCTGTTAATAGGGAAGGAGCTATTATTCTGAGTGAATTAAAATGGAAAATGCTCTCTGGTCTATAGGAATGATATCTCACTGTAGAGGGAGGGAAAGGGAGAGTACACTTCTTGGTCTAGTTTCTTTCTCTCTGTGTGTTTCTCCATTTCTCTGTCTGTCTGTCACTCTCTTTGCTATGATGAACTATAGGACAAGTGAAACATTATGAAGCTTTCTATTTTTATAATACCTCATGTTATTTTGCAGTAATTTCTTCAATGTCAATATCAGTAATTGATATGTGCTTAGTCCATGATGTCATTCTACACGTATCCCATAGTACATTATAACACATTGTTTTTTAATAGTCCCATGAATTAAACATGGGAACAACTACAATAATAAATAAACAATAATTTTATTCACATTGAATTTCTCTGTCCACTTGGTGCTTGAATGTTTTGTGTAATAAAGTAAAATAAAATTTGTGTTCCAAGTACTTCATACAATATAAGAACAGGCAATTATAAAATATCTAATTAGAACAGATTTTTTAAAAATACTTAAACAGAACCGAAATTATGATGGCAATATGCTTGGATTCCTGCTATGCATCCACTGTTTATAAAAGTTATATTTTCATTTAAAATAATACAGTTTCTATTCTCAGATCCTTAACATTTCTCCCTCTGTTATGTTTCTAGATATTTAAAACTCACCTCCGTAGATAAAACTATGTGCCCATTTCAGAGCTGTATGTCTTCTTTGAATAAGTCAAGCTACTCTCTTAAATAAAAGGAAAAGTTTAGTCTTATTATTCATTTTGTGGTAAATTTTCAGGAGTTCCATATTCATTAAGATGAAGGTGGTTAAGAATTTAGGAAGATATGGGATATATTCAGAAAACAGACACAGTGAGGGAACATTTCTTATAAGTATTTTGTACACCTTCTCATGTGGATTTGTGAGACATTTTATTTGCATAAACAGCTGTCTTCTTAACTCATTTCATCAGCAACAAATAGCACCATCTAAGGGACCTGCCATAATAGATCCTTTTCTTATTCTTCAAAATACTCCCCTGCCTTTTCCTGCAACTGATTTCTTCAACTCACGGGTAACAGTGGGAGCAAAACAAAGATTAGATTATTTTCTGAACCCATCATGATTCTAGCAATGATGAAAACTACATTGGTCTTTGGTAATCTAAAAATTGAGGCATATAAAGTCATTGGAAAATCTATATTTTGCTATGTTGTATTCATTTCAATAAAGTTCACCTTGATTTGTCAGGCACTGCTTTTTCACCTAACCATCAAAGAGATTGTTAAGAGGAAGATAAGTGAAAAACAGCCATCCAATTAAACTACAAAATTCTGAAAAGGTCAAAAGAGTACATGCTACTAGTGTGGTTCATAGAACAAATGAAGTATTTAAATGCCAATATTTCATCCTGGTTAAAAATAATGCCAGACAATGAAGCTTAAGAAATTTCATGCTACTGAAAGAGCAATGACAATTAAGATCTAGCTTAAATCTTGTTCTTTTCATTTTGTTCATAAATACAATGTTATGTGGGTCATTTCTGATAGAAAACCTTTGAAAAATAAAGAATCACACAATATGCCATATGAAATATAATTCAGACTGCTAGTCAGTTCCTATTTCGGACAAAGTACAGCTGAAATCCTTTACTTAAAAATCCTTTTGTTTTTCATTATAACAGTAGAAGAGAAGATTTTGAAGGCAGGATAGACTTCCAAAGGCAGCTCAATATATGAGCAACCTTGATTTATAACTGTTTGCTTAACAACAGTTCAAAGTTATGACAGCTTCAAAATAAACAATTAATGACTGCATTTACAACCATTGTACAACCCCCCCACCACCACCTATGTTCATGTTATTGTAATTTTGAGACTTGGCTCACATTTAAAACTGGTTGCACCATTCTTCAGTCACCTGATCATTATTTGAGCTCTTCCAAGTCAGTTTCAGACAAAAGTTTCATTTGGGGAACCTATATTTGCATAACAACCATGTGATATGCTTAAAAATCATGTGACTCACATAACAATTACAGTAAAAACAGTTATAAAATCAGGTTCAGTCATGTAATGATTCAGTTTATGATTATCCTGAAAGTACAAGAGCAACTGTGGTTATAAATCCAGACTACTTGTAATGTCACGAGAAAGAAAAGGTTTGAATTTTATTTTTTTAAAATTTATTTGCCTATTGGAAATTTGGGTAAGAAAGCCACTCCTAGCATAATTAAAAATATAAAAATATAACTGTAATATTCTTAAAGTTACAAGATTTGTCTTTGAGGACGACAGTACTTAATTGCTATTATTAGCAATATGATAATTTAGCCACAAGAGTTACTACTTTGAGGACCAGTTTATTGGCTGTTGATTCTAATATTTTACTTCTTTCCTCTTCTTCCCCTTATATTTTAAGATGTGTGTGTGTGTGTGTGTGTGTGCATAGATAATAGATAGATAGATAGATAGATAGATAGATAGATAGATAGATAGATAGATAGATAGATAGATAGATAGATAGATAGATAAATAGATAGATAGAGATAGAGGTAGAGATAGAGATAGAGAGATATTTTAACCTATACCTTGATAAGTGTCTAATTTGCATATTTTGGTATAAAAATTTAATGTTGCCTATAGTTCACTATTTTTACAGTGTCAGTGGTATCATAGAAGACATATAGAGGTAAAGTATAATCAGACTTGCAAGATTTTGTTACTAGTATTCATCTCAATCAAAGTAGTTGTAGATTTCCATGGAATTTATTTCTTGGTCAGGTCGACATTGTGGGCTGACATAAAGGTTGCATTTGTGTATATGTATATGAGAATATACAAAAAATTAATAAGAATGAAAGATGATAACCTTTCCAAACAAGCATGATATCCTAGTTCCCAATTTTCTAACCTTGTAAAAATTCCCAAAAAAAAGATTTATTGTATTTTTTTATTGGAACATTTTTGATTATGACATTGTTGTTGCTTCTTAGCCTATCACATGTATACTGAAAATGAAGAGGTGACAATGTAAGTCTTGTAGATTATTCCTATTTGTTGAGAAGGAAATCCCAGTGACTCTGAACTCATATATTTTCAGGTGCATATGCACTGAACTGCATCCTTCATCTTCCTTTAATGCATTTTTAAGAATTATTAACTTTCCTATCATTCCAAATTATTTCAGTAAAATAACCTTAGGACATTTTCACAAATGACAGCAGAAAAAAAATTGGTCTCTAAAGAATAATTTTTGAATGCTTTAATAAGCTACAGAAAAAGGATTACAGGCGTATAAAAAGAGCAATTGTTCTTGAAACTATTCTTAGTTTTTCTTTGCTAAAAGTTTAATACTAATGCCTGAAAATTCATATCATTCTTAAGCAGTGATCCCCTGCTCCCCCAGGAAATGATACCCAAGTCTTCATTTTTCTGTCTCTCAAATTATTCAGTTTCTCTGATTTGTTATTGTTCTGAGGGTTGAAATTGTTATATTATAACAATATGTTATTTGGCTATTGCATATTTGATTATTTCTCCTATTGCTTTTATATGATTTATAGTATTAGCTGTTCTAATTATTATTATTTGAATTACAAAAAAAAAAAAAGAAGAATTTTGAAGTAAATCAAATTTAATCATGATCAAGAGCATATCTGTTGCCCTGGACATAATGTGACTGAGAACTATTTCACACTATAGACACTACAACAATTTGATTTCATTCAAAATGATATTTGGTTGTTGTCCTGTTATGCATGAAAATATTAAAAATGGTTCTCGTAGATTAACTATACAATATGTATGTCTTCGCATGCATAACATATCATACTGTGTTGATAGTTTCAATATCTGAGATCCTATTAGAATATAGAAACGACCTTTTAACATGACTGATTGTTTCCTGCATATTTTCAGGAAGCTGCTTAGAACAAGGTTTCCATGTCTCCCTTCTTATTTGGACTTGGAAATGCTGATCAGGTCATAGCATACCAGAGTTTATAAAACATAAGATACCAAACATCCCTAACTAGTGATTATTTGAAGTAATCTGAAAGGAAAGGAAAGGAAAGGAAAGGAAAGGAAAGGAAAGGAAAGGAAAGGAAAGGAAAGGAAAGGAAAGGAAAGGAAAGGAGAAACATATCACTCTAGTGGACTTGCAAAAAAGCTAAATAATATTTGACTGAAACACATATATTAATTTATTTTTTAAAAAAATTAATATACAATTTTATTTTTATTTTATTTCTTTTTAAAAAATTTCTCAACAGCCCATCTACCTTAAAGAGGGACAAAATGGACAAAAATCACATGGTACATTATTTTTATACCCAATAATAGCAAGAATACTCCTTTGCTCAATGTTGGAAATATTCTATAATAGCTATAATGGAAAACTGGTTAGTAAAGGAAATGAAATAGCAGGGATGATGAAATTAGAGTAAAGAGATGGCAAAATTTAATATTAATTGGAAATCTTTTGGATTTCTTGCAAGGAACGGGGGGAAAAAACCAAATTATGACATATGATTCAGTAGCTAATTTTTTTTTTTTTGATTGTCTGGAAAAATGAAATCTATAGTTTAATGCTAAATTAAGAGCTGAATTTAAGTTTTAGCTATACCTTATAAAGTGATAAGAAACAGTGACTTCACTTCACTGTTTCAATCACTTTCTCTAACTCTCCTTTTTATTTATATTTCTCCTTGACCATTTGTTTTTGCTAGTTTTTATCTTTGGATTTTATAAAAATATTAAAGTTATATTTTAAAAAAAGATTTTTAAAATAAGGAATTCTTAGAAATCATGTTGACACTGATATAACAGATTCAGAAACACAACCAAATAGCCAATTTAAAATAAAATTAAAGATATATAATAAATATAGCAATCAATAACTATGCAGATCGCTTTCAAGTTTCGTTAATCTTTCAGAAAGAAATCAGGTACTTTATATTGTTTCGGAAAGAAAAATAAATCATATTCTACTATATCTGTTCTTGCAAAGCTGTAGTAATTATTTACTACAGTGAGAAAAAAAAATCTACTGGACAAAATTTTGATTAAACTAACATTGAAAAATCTTATCCAGTCTGCCACCCTGTAGTTACATTGAAATATAACTGCTACCATCTAGGATGTTAGCCTGCTCTTAATATCATCAGGGAATTGCTGCCACCATCCATTTTATATCCAAAGCTTCATATAGTTAATGTGAAAGTCTGAAGGGATTTTCTGAAAAGAATTCATGGGTAGTCTTCTCTTAATTCAAAATACTAGCAGAAACCTAAATAGATTCTAAAGTAATGTAACATAGTATTCATGTATGAATTTGTTGATATTAGGGGTATGGACATCTACAGATTCCTACTACTTTTGTCAAAGATTATGTTGTAAACACTACCACTTTTGAATATGTATTATATATATATATCAATATCATAATGTACACCCACAGGGTTTGTATCCTATAGTTTGATGCTGAAACACTGTTTAAATTAGACTAGAATTAGTCTAATTAGACTAATTAAATTAGACTATTTAACCCACTCCTCTCTACCCATCCCCACTCCTCTCAGACCCTGATGATTAGGAACAATATCATTTCATGAAGCTGAAAAAGATGTGGTGCAAGCAGAATAATCATCACTGAAATTTATATTATAAACATGAAATGGCAGAGGGTATGCATATTTAGGAATCTATGTTGACTTCTTTACTTTCTATGTATCCTTCAGTCACAATCCTAAACTATAAATCCTACTACTTCTTCTCTAGGATTACTTTTGAAAATTTAACTCAGTTTGTTTCAGTCAGTAGACCCTTCTCAAAGAGCAGAAGTGTTATTTGAAAATACTACACTGTGAAATAACTGAACAAAGAATAGAACTACGGCTTTAGCAAGCTAATCATATATCTAAACTATCCTGGTCAGAACCACAATCTTGTACTGTTGTTTTGACAATAAGAATTTCATCTGTCAGAGAGAAACCATTTGTAAGCTGAGACAGATAGTCAGAAAAGACAGAAAAATAAGATCTGTAAGAGAATCAGTAAAAAGATGTTCATAGAATACCAGGTAGATTAGTTTTACAAACGTGGTAAGAATTTTTTTGTACTGTAAAAAAGAAAGGAGGAGAAAAATACCCTGTTTTCCCCAAAATAAGACATCCCCTGATAATAAGCCCAATTGGGCTTTTGAATGCATGGCAATAAGGCCAAGCATTTATTTCGGGGTCCAAAAAATATAACACAGGGTCTTATTTTCGGGAAACACGGTACATTTTTGTAATTGCATGAGAAAAATACTCATTAAAGACCTAATAATAATGAAAAATTCAGAGGTCAAGACAAACTTATTAATATCCTATAATATACCTGCGAACATATAAGACCTAAAAACTGATTGTTGCTGCCTAGATTTAGAAGCATAGAGTTTGTTAATGCTTTTTACAGGAAACAAAATTGCCATGGTGAAGTATATTTAGAAATTTTTCTACTGATGAGAGTAGTACACAGTACCACAGTAGAACTAGGAAAAAATACACTTAAATCTGTAGCCTGGATGAGAGTAAAAACTGAAAAGGCCAAGATATATGAGCACTGGGATGGACAAACTGATGCTGAATGTTGATCTGACGGGGAAAAATCATCTTCTAAATGCTTTTACTCAGGGAAGTAATCATTAATGAATGTTTATAGTATGGCTTCACGTATTGTTTTCAAAAAATCATGGAAAATGCTGAAGTGCGAAAAAATTAGATAAAGGGGGTGGGTGGGTGGGAAAAATCTGTTCTTATTTCATTGAAGATTCTAGGCAAAAGGTTACAAGCTATCACTCTGTGAGCATCTTGAAATTAAGGCTGTGATTAGAAGTCAGTATGGATTTGTCAAGAAAAAGACTTGTCAAATGAATTGTTAGAATCTGCAAAATGAATGAAATATTTCTTTATGTCAGAAAAGCATTTGATGGAGTATCTCATTACTCCAATTTAATTACCAAGATAGTTAAGTGAGGTCTGGATCGCCTGACAATTAGGTGGATACCAAAAGAATGTTCATCGTCTGGAATGAAAGATCCAGAGGTATTCCATAAGATTCAGTCTGGAGCCTGGTATTATTCAACATTTTTAATGGCTTGGATAAAGAAATGGATATAGATGATACACAGTTAGATGGGGGAGTTGATACTCTAGAGCAGTGATGGGTAACCTTTTTGCCATCACGTGCCAGGAGAAAGGGGCGGGGGAGGGTCACGCGCGCAACACCCCCCCTCCCGCTCCTGGCACATGATGGCCTGGTAGGCCCATTTTTCTTTCTTCCCTGGTTCCAGATCCTCTCTATTTATCTGGGAAGGGAAAAAAGAGCCTTTCTCACTCCCTCGGAGACCTTCCAAAGGTCTGAAATGGCCCATTTCCCAACTCCTGGTGGGACAGGAAGTGACATTTTTTGCTGTCCCCAGCCTCCAGAGCCTCTCTGTGAGTCTCTAGGAGCCTCTATGTGAGTCTCTAGAGTCTCTGGAGGCTGGGGACAGCAAAAAAAGTCACTTCCTGTCCCACCGGGAGTTGGGAAATGGGGCCTTTCAGGCCTCCGAGGGAGTGGGGAAGGCTCTTTTTGCCCTTCCCAGATAAATAGAGAGGATCTGGAACCAGGGAAGAAAGAAAAACGGCCCTTCCCCACACCCCAATGCCCTCCAGAGGCAGGAAACAGCCTGTTTCCCTACTTCTGTGGGCACAGAAGGCCCGAAAATCAGCTGACCAGCACACGCATGCACCCCAGAGCTGAGCTGGCGTGCCCACTAATATGGCTCAGCATGCCACCTGTGGCACACATGCCATAGGTTCGCCATCATGGCTCTAGAGAATAGAAAGAAAACCATTTTGAAAGGTTCTAGTTTGAAAACAACTGGATTACAAAAAATAAAAATCAACCCTAAATGCAAAGTTTTTGATTCAGGAAACAAATCAAATCACAGATATGTAACAAGAAGTCCTTGTTTTAGCACTAGTACTTTTGAAAGTATTGCTCACAATGATTCTGGGTTATTGTGCTCTATTTTATATTGTATTCTTTAAGACTTTAGACAAGATGGAATAGGCTTGGAAGAGAGTGACAAGAAAAATCAAGAGGCAAGAAAACTATGAAGCTAAATCAAAGGACCCAGAAATGTTTAGTCTTTGGAAATAGGAGTTGACAGGAGCTATAGTGACATGCCAAAAATATCTAAAAGAATGCCATACAGAAATAGCAAAGTGCAGGTTAACAAATAATGTATATTAGCTAGAAATAAACAACATAATCTGACCGAATGTTAAGAAAACTTCCTAACAGAGCAAATTAACAGTTGAACCAGTCACTCAAAGATAGGGTAAATTATCTTCTTTGGGTTGATTAAAATAGAAACTGGGGCAGCCATTTATTACAGATGTCTGCATGGAAGAGCATTTTCATCATTCCAAATGGCCCTTACAACTCTATAATTTTATGAGCATAATGAACTGGTTTTGCTATGTCATTACCATTATGAACACAAAGAAGATACACCTTCAGATAGTTTGAAAAGAATCTACACAATTAAATATAGGTGAATTAAGTAAAATGAAAAACATGATTCATTTAAGCAATTTTTTTTGAAAGAACTGCTTTGAAACTAAAATAAAACATTTATTTCTTCATTTTATTTATTTATTCTTTTACCCTAGCTATATAAACTACATTCATTTTAAAATTTACTATTTCTGTCACAGATTTAATAATAACACAGATTACTGAACATATTTCAAACTCAAGTGTTTTAAATGATAAAGACATACAAAATTGTCATTTACAACTATGTAACAAAATATTTCAGTTAAGAGCTTGTACGTGTTGATCCTGATAATATTAATATAACTTTAAGAATGTGAACAATCCTATTAAAAGCAGAAATGAGATATGGACTACAAAGGTTGTAATTGCTTTCTACTGTGCAAAAATAAGTTATTCCTTTTGAATAGAAAAATAATGTGAACTTCCAAATCAACAGGCAGACTTAGTAGTGTTTTGTTTTTTTTTATTTGATTTATATGCCGCCCTTCTCCGGAGACTCAGGGCGGCTTACAATGCGTTAAGCAATAGCCTTCATACTTTTGTATATTTTTATACAAAATCAGCTTATTGCCCCCACAAACTGAGTCCTTATTTAACCTACCTTAGAAAGGATGGAAGGCTGAGTCAACCTTGAGCCTGGTAAGATTCGAACCTGCAGTAATTGCAGGCAGCTGTGTTAATAACAGAGTGCTTTAAACCACTGTACTACCAAGGCTCTTAGTAGTAGTGTGCTCCATACATACTTTTACTATAAGATCAAATGGCTGTAATATGTTTTTTTAAATAAAAAGCAATTGATTAATTAGGGATTAGAAGAAATAAGGGGTGCCACTTCTGTGAAACTTAATGCAAAATATTCTTCAAGGTCAGCAAGTAAAGTAAATGGTGTTTCTGTGCAGCACAGCAGAATGATTCTACCATTTCACATCTATCAACCAGGGCTGGGTTCTACTTACCTTTACTACCGGTTCGTAATGGGAGCGTGCATGCGCATGCACAGAAGCTTCTGTGTATGTACAGATTTTCAATTATAATGTCTGGGTGGGTGGGCGGATCTTCCCGCCACTTTTGCTACTGGTTCTAAAAAACCAGACAGAACTGGGGCAATCCACCACTGCAACCAACCAACAAGACATCTCTACATGTGCTATTTAAGGCATATCATTTCCACTTGAATGTTTCATATGGTAGTCTGTGCTGCTTCTGATGTGTACAGAAAAGAGTCAAGCTATGGTATATCACCTCCAATGTACAAAGCTAAAACTGAGGCAGATAACTCCCATTTTGCACACCCACAATAATCACACACACATACACATATAAACACACACACACACACACATACAGATACATATGTATACAAGTATGTTTTACTTTTTTCATTGTTGAATGTAATGCTTTCTTTGTTATTATAATGCTTTAGTTGTTTTTAATTTATTAGGTCAATTGTGATATTTCTTCACTTCTATACTGCTGCTGCAGTTATATTCTGCATAAAAAAAAAAGAAGTAACCTGATAGTTTTTGTTTGTACTTTTTTACAGTGTAATATTTCATTAATGTCAAAACAGTGTGTATGTATGTGTATCTTTTCACTTTTCCTTCATATGTAATCAAAATGTCTGATGAAGCAGATTAAATTGAGTGACTAAAGAACCTGCCAACATTTCTTTAGTCACAGACAAAAGGATGATAAAGCAAAGGATATAAAACCTTTTCAGTTTTCTCTATGTGTAATCAGAATATCTGAATAAGCAGATTAAATTGAGTGATTTAATTGTAGTTCAGAGTCTATTCATGCACCAATACATTTATGATGAATATATAGAATTAATAGGCACTGATAAAAAGAAGCATAATTCATTAAATAAAATCAATCCATTCATAGTCCCTCTTCTTCCATGCACAGAAGTCTGGCTACCACATGTATTCCCTTCCTGCCCATTTCAGTTAATTATAAGAGGAAAGGAAACTGTTCTGTAACCTAATAAAAGTGCAGTTACTCCCATAGTGCAATGGCTCCATTGTGACATATCTCCAGCAAGAAGCAAAACAGTTCAGGAGAGTCCTGGTAATGTGATGGAACAAGTCCTGGAAAAGTAGGGAAAAAACACCTTTAATTGAGTGTTTTTTTGACATAAGATGATTGACATAAGATGCACTGAACTTTCCATGACTATGCTTAGCCACCAAGCCCATATATTTTCTATTCCAGCAGAACAGATTATAGATGACTTTACAGATTCTCCATCACAGTATAACAATTATTCTGAATTTGTTCTCCTGTTCTCCTTTGTGGTTAAAAAAAAAGTAGTACCCTTCCATCCACTAAATGCAATCAAACAACAATGAAAGCAAAACTGAAGCAGGCTGGGAAAATGTGTCAAGTGTAGGGTATCTTCTCCTTTGACAAGATGTTATTTATTGTTGCAAAATAGATAGAAATTGTAAAGATATATGTGCAAAATGGGAAGAACTTAGTAATTGTAACTTGTCACAAATTACATCTGTGTGAATTCAAAAGAGCTAACATGACAACAGAGGAAAGAGTAGACTAGCCCTTTTCTGTCTTTCTCTTGATACTAAAACTTTAAAAATTCAATAAATTTAGGATCTATTGGCATGCTGAAATAAATTTATTTTTCACTTTATTAAGGATGCTTTCACTTATCCTGACTGCATTAAATTAAACCTTGCTCTAATTCCATCTTTTTAAAAAAAGATTTACCATTGAAATATAATGCCATTTCATGAGGTCAACAATACAACCCAGGAATACAATTTTGTAATACAACATGAAACTCTCCTTTAAAAAATAATATAGGATAGTTACCTTTGGTTAGAAAAACAGCATTATTTAATATATAATTGTAATCTATGATATATTCTATCACTTATTTGTCATTTTTAGCAGACTATTTTAAATTTATAATTATTTATTGTTTTATTGGTATATTTACTTAATTTCATTTGTCGGTCTACTTGAAAATAAAGCCTATGGAAATAAATCAACTTTCTCCTTGAAATTTGGTCACAGAATCACAATGTTGTAATGCAATTATGTACATATTTACTTAAATGGAAGGTTACTATGTTCAATGAGAGATTTTGGTAATATATGTATGCATGTGTGCATGGGTTTGTTGTCTTAATGTACTAGTCTTGAAATTCACAAAACTCAAGAAAAGCCAGTTATACATTAGACTTCATTCCTTAGCTCTATCTAATTTCTATCTAACCTACCACCAGTCTCTGGTGACCTGAACCTTACATTCTACATATTCTTAGTTCCATTTGAACATTTAATGTATCAACCATAAAGACAGCCTTGCAATCTGAAGTCAGCAAATATATATGTAAATCTCAATTGATACATATTAAATTCTATTGAGATTAATGCACTTTTATTATTACACAATCAGTGTTTATAAGGGACCCTTAGCATTACATGTGAAGGGAAAAAAAGATATTGTTTGTTTGGAAAAAAAGATTTCTTATTAGTGTAATTTTATTATATAGGAATATCTTTAAATATGGAAAGGTCAGAAATTCAAAACATTTATATGTGTGTTTTGTTTTGGTTTTCATTTTTAATGGGTCTCTTCACATAACGCTTTTATATATTATATATGGACAGAAGTTATCTTTATGATAATTCAGACTGCCACATCAGGACTGAATTTAAACAAGGGTCTTTTAAATAGAAAAAGGCCACACTCTTCCATATTACTATCTCTATCTCTATTTCTATCTCTATCATCTCTACCTCTACCTCTACCTATATCTTTTTTTCCCATATACAGGATGCTTATTACTTCTGCTTGCTCATGGCAGGACAGGAGCCCAGAAGGCCATGTGGTGCACCGTGAAGTGGGGTGGAGTTACCCCATGCACCCTGATCCAGTTTATCTCAGGGCTCCCTCAGCCAGGCCATCCATGCCCTGACATCTTACTTCGCCTTACCTCACAGCCATGGCACCAACACACTGCTCAGCCTCCTGCTCTGTTGCAGCAGCAAGCAAGCAGAAGAAGTGGACCGGTAACCATGTGGGCACATGGTTGGAGGTGTGCTGCTGCGAGGCAAGTGTTGGGGTGTGGATGGCCTGGCTACAGGGGCCCTGAGATAAGCTGGTACGGGGCATGTGGGGCAGCTCCACCACCATCCCACCTTGTTTTGTAACTGTGGGACCATAAGCAACCAGATAGAATTGGCGGCTGGCCTGCTGCACAGGCTGTTAAGCAGAGCTTATTTGGGGGATAGGATTTATATTAGGTGCATGCGTAAAAAAACATGCTTTGTCTTGTTTTTGGGATAGGTCTTATTTTTGGGAAAACTGTGTGTGTGTGTGTGTGTGTGTGTGTGTGTGTGTGTATGTGTAATTGAAGACATTTTCTCAAAATACTTTGTCCCGATAACTAACTTAGTTTTAATTCAGTTCTTTATATTCATTTTATATTCTTGCTTTCTGCATTCATTAGAAAAAGCTCATTTATTGTTAACTTTTTATTAATCAGTGCAATAAATCAAAATTAACAATTTATTTCTGCGTTATTTTCATGTATGATTAGCATAAGACTTTATGATCTCATCATCATTGAAAAGAAGGAGGAAAAATGCTAATTTCACTTTGTAGAATAATTGCTCCATTAAAAGGCATGTAAATAATCCACTGATGTTTAGACTGTCAGAACAGAGCAGTCAAGATAGAAAAAAATATTCAGAGAAAATCAAGTGCAAAATCTGCAATTATAGCTGTTATATAAGCATTCTATGCCAAAAGGATTGCATGAAATGCATGCAAGTCTGGCACCTGGAACACAACTTAATGAGTATTGGATTCTAACAATAAGCAGCTGATTGGAATATGGACCAAACATGACTTCATATTGATAAAGGGGAAAAAATAATTGATGACCATTGTGACAGCTAGTGTGACCTCCTCATTACTGAAAAAGTGACTTCAGTCTAGGTTGCTAATATTCTGGAAGCTGTTTCCATTCACATGGAATTGCCTTGTATTGATGTATCATTTAAACACTGAAATAAATAGAAAGGAATCATTGTGACATTAGTAACTAAGCAACATTACCTTGACATATTTTTGCAAAGGGGTAAAGTATTGGTTGACAGAAATATTTGACTGCTTATTTATTTATTGTTAACAGGCTAGGATTACAACTACTACCATTTAGATACTTGCAGTAATTTGAATAAGCGAATTCTGACTTAAGTGAAAAATACCTGTCTGAAGATTAGCTATGTTTCATTATAAGCTTTCCATATGACTTAGTGAAATTCTGTTCACTTAACTATTCACAACAACTATTTTGTTGTCACCTTGTGTGCTTAACCCCAGTATTTTCCTTCTGTATCATATTTTCCAAGCCATATCCTGAATATCTATAATTATGTCAGACACATATATTTACAGTATGCTTAATGAAGAAAAATACCATTCAAGCAGTTGGTAATTGATGTGAGATTGCTATAAATGTGTGTGTATGTGTGTGTATGCTTCTGTAAGTGGTATTCATAGTCAATAGGTGAAGCAGCCCAGACTAAAAATTATAATAGTACACATCCAAATCAATACTATCCTTTTCATTGGAGATAGAAAATGGTGACTATTGAATAACTTAGCCCATAACCCTGCCTATGAATGACCACAATAAAGCTTTGATTTTGTTTAATTTTATTTTATAGTTTTGTTCATATTACTATTATTTGACAACTGGCTTACTTAAATCTCCCCCGCCCCCATAAACAGTTTACTAAGGACCAAAAATAAAGCCAGTATAGAACTCACAGAGGACCTGGTGGCTCAGCAGACTGATAGCATTGTGATTAACACCAGCTGTCTGCAATTACTGTAAGTTCGAATCTCACCAGGCCCAAGGTTGACTCAGCCTTCCATCCTTTCTAAGGTAGGTAAATTGAGGACCCAATTGTGGGTCCTCAATTGTGGGGACAATAAGCTGACTTTGTATAAAATATACAAAAGTATGAAGGCTATTGCTTAATGCATTGTAAGCCGCCCTGAGTCTCCAGAGCAGGGTGGCATATAAATCAATTTTTTTTAAAAAAAGGACCAGTTGTGATTAAAGTAATCTTTAGATTGCAAATATTCTACACCCTAAATGAATTCATCTACAGTATTCTTGAAGGACAGTTCAAGTGTGTTATGCCAAAATATTTGTGCTTAAGATAGTTTAAACCAAATAGAAACAAATCTGTCCTTTACTTAAATACATTTTACAAACATAAGTATACATATGCTTGCTTACTCACATGTATTTAATGTACCTACCGCCTCCCCAAAACATGAAAAAAAGTTGAAGGAAAGTAATAAAAAGAGATTGCTCTTATCCTCCACTGGCTAAGTAGATTAAAGGGGGTTGAGGGATTCCAATGACCTTTTATGGGAAAATTTCAATATTTCAATGCCACATTCTATTTTTTTATATTATACACAGATAATGGTATCTGTGCTGATTCTCACAAGTGTTAGGTTTCACACTTGTTCAGCCATGTACCTTGTCTTTTTATTTTGATACGTCAGTTACTTTCTCAAGAACAAAATGTCTGTTTTGACCTGGCCTTGTCTTCTAGTCAGTTTTTCATTAGCACTTCCAAAGGGTGTAAAATGTTGGTTGCATTCTGCATTTCTCTGCTCTTTTAAAGTATTATTTTAATCTGCTAGGAGTACTCAGAATAGAAGAAGGTGGTGGAATAAAAGAAGTGTAATGTTATTTTACATCATGACCAAAATAGATCCTTGGGACCACAGGCAAATTTCAAATTCTGTATGCAAGAGAGCTATTAGCATTAATGGCAGTGGTGGGATTCAAGTAATTTAACAACTGGTTCTCTGCCCTAATGATTTCTTCCAACAACCAGTTTGCCAAACTGCTCAGCAAGTTAACAACCGGATCTCCCGAAGTGGTGCGAACTGGCAGAATCCCACCACTGATTAATGGTAACTTGTAGCCTATGTGTGAGAGGAAGAGTGACAGAGAAAGGAAATGGGAGAGAATCAATGCCCTTACCCGCTTTTTTCTGTTTACCCAATCTTTGCTTCAACTACAAAATATTACTCTGAAGTAATATAACTATTATGTTTAAAAATACAGTGCATATTCAAGATTTCATTAATCAATTTTTTTTTATTGAAAAGTTTTACAAAAAGTTTACATATTTCCCCCCCTTCCCTACCTCAATCTCCCCCCTCCCCCCTCCCCTTCCCAGAACAAATTACAGGGTATAAACTTCAACAATCATAATCAATCCTAGTCTAAACAATTATGACATTCCACATCTCTTGTTTCTTCAATTCCCTAATTACCCGCCTAGCTTTATTACTTAAAGACACACTAAATATCTATATAATCATTCATAACCTATCTGCAATTTCTTATTCCGATATTTATTTTGAATATAATCTATCCATCTTCTCCAGTCTCTTAAATATCTTTCATTTGAATGATCCTTCAGGTACGCCGAGATTTTTGCCATTTCCGCTAGATTTGTAACTTTCATTGTCCACTCTTGGATTGTAGGTAAATCTTGCTTCTTCCAATATTGTGCCACCAACAGTCTTGCTGCAGTTATTAAATTCAAAATCAAAACATTTTATAGAAGTTCTCCCTTAAATTTTGCGCTTTGGTAAATTTCACATTTGTTACCCATATTTTCTCCCACGTTTCTATCATTATTGGCTGTTCAAAATTCTGCGCTCATTTTATCATACAGTCCTTAACTAGCTCTGTTTCCGAGTCCATCTCTATCAATATATTATACAATCTTTTTATATGCATTGGGCTTTGATCTCTAATTTGTTTAATTAAATTTTCATCACTTTGTATAACACCAGTTTTCTGGTCTTTTCTCCATCTGGCTTGTAATTGTACATATTGAAACCATGTTTGAATTATTTTCTCCTCTTTCAACACATTCACAGATTTTAATTTTAATATACCTCCCTCCATAATAAGAATATCTTTATACGTAATTACATCCTGTATACATTCTATACTCGTATTCTCTATTGCGTGCCTGGGTGCTGTCCATATAGGTATTTTTTCATTTAACTTATATTGATATTTCTTCCAGACACGCAATAAAGCATTTCTCAGTATATGACTCTTAAATGCTCTATCCACCCTTTTTTCATACACTAAATAAGCATGCCAACCATAGACCAGATCATACCCTTCAATATTCAATATCCTTCCATTTGTTAAATTAATCCAATCACTAATTGCTGATAGAACAGCTGCTTCATAGTACAATTTTAAATTTGGCATTTTCAATCCTCCTCTTTCTCGTATGTCCTGCATTATTTTCAATTTTATCCTTGGTTTCTTACCTTGCCATACGAACTTATTAATACCTTTCTGCCACTCTTCCAGGTTGGCATCCTTTTTTAGTATTGGTATCATTTGAAAGAGGAACAAAAACCTAGGCAACACATTCATTTTTATAACTGCTATTCTACCCAACAAGGACAATTGTAGTTTTTTCCATTTATCCATTTCAACTTGTATTTTATGCCATATCAATTCATAATTATAGTTATACAATTTACCATTAGAAGATGCAATATAAACTCCTAAATACTTGACTTTTTTAACTATTTCACATCCCGTTACCCTTTGTAACTCCTCTTTTTGATTAGCTGTCATATTTTTAACTATCATCTTTGTTTTTCCAATGTTTATCTTAAACCCAGATACTTGACCATACTGTTTTATTATATCAATCAAAACCTTTGCTGATTCCACTGGATGAGTTAAGGTCATAACCAAATCATCTGCAAATGCCCGTATCTTATATTCATAATCTCTAACTTTGATTCCCTTTATCCCATCTGCATTACGTATTTTATTTAACAGCAACTCCAAAGTTAATATAAATAATAATGGCGATAAGGGACATCCCTGCCTCGTGCCTTTTTCAATTTTAAAAGTTTCTGTCAAACTGCAATTAATAATTATCTGAGCTGTCTGTTCCTGATATATTGCTTTTATGGACTGCATAAAGCAATTCCCAAATTGCATCCTATTAACCACTCTCAATAAAAATTGCCAATCTAATCGATCAAAAGCTTTTTCCGCATCCAGAAATATAAGCACCGCAGGGATTTGGTTATTCCTTTCCAAATGTTCCAATATGTCAACAATTTGTCTTACATTATTTTTCATTTGTCTACCTTGTATAAAACCCGTTTGGTCAGCATGAATCGTCTTCTGCATTACTAGCATTAACCTATTTGCCAATATCTTAGCAAATATTTTATAATCTGTATTCAATAAGGATATAGGTCTATAATTTTTGGGTTGTGTCAAATCTTGATCTTCTTTTGGCATTAACGAAATAAAAGCTGTTTTCCATGAAGGTGGTACCCCTTCACCCAGCTGAATTCTATTGAATAATTCTTTAAGAGGTAAAACCATCTCCAATTGTAAATATTTATAGTACACAGCTGTTAATCCATCCGTACCAGGAGCCTTACCAGTTTTTAACTGTTTAATTGTTGAGAGGATCTCCTCCTCTGTTATTAATTGGTTTAACCGTTCTCTTTGTTCCTCTGTAACTATTGGAATATTCTGTCTATCCAGATATGTCTCTACCTCTGCACCTTGTATTTTGTCTGCAGTATACAATCTTGCATAAAATTCTAAAAATGCCTTTTTAATCATATTTTGGTGATACAGCTCTTTACCTTTATACTCTATTTTCTCTATGGTACGAGATTTTTGTTTTTTCCTCAGCATGTATGCCAACCATCTACCTGGTTTATTTGCATTACAAAAAGTATTATGTTTAGCATATTGTAGATTGGTTGCCACTTGGTCTGAAAGCATCATATTAAATTGCCCACGTAATAAACTGATCTCTTCTTTAATTTTCTTATCCCCTGGGTTATCAATTAACACCCTTTCTTTTTTCTTAATCTCTTCTTCTAATTCCCTCCTTTTCTCCACTTGTTTACGCCTATAAGCATTATTCATATTTATCAGAACTCCTCTCATATATGCTTTACTAGCATCCCATACCATATCCATAGATGTTCCCTTGTTCATATTAAAAACAAAAAATTCCTTCATTAGTTTTTTACATTCTATTACATTTTTCTCGTATCTGAAAAGGTTTTCATTTAACCGCCAAGATCTCCTAACTCTTTCCCCACACTCCAGTTCCATCCAAACTGGGCTGTGATCAGTTAAAATTCTGGGACAAATCTTTATCTTCTTTATCTTCTTGCATATTCAAGATTTCATTAATCAATTTTGATGTAAAAAAATTGGGAGAATTAGCTCATAGTATCTTGGAAAGTGTATAAGTAGATTCCAGATTTCGCTAGGTACATTACAGTGGGGTTTTGTAAATTGCTTGAACTACGTTCCCACTGTTTTCCTAATGAATGGATTGACAGCTCACTTACGAGAGATAATACAATATTAACCTGTTCTTCATCTATTATACCTTGAACCATTTTTTTATTTCCTTATAGTAATCCTCATCAGTACAATGATTGCCCAACTGATACTGAAATGAAAAGGAGGGAGAATGAACAAACAAATGAATAAATGACTGAATGAATGAATGGAATGAATAAACAAATGCTTAAAACAAGAGTATAGCAGGATATACAGAGACAAGAACACACTTTCTATTTTCTACCTGCTAATGCATTCACTGCAGATAGTTCATCTATTCTCAAAAGTTACAATGATAAGCTCATTCCCCACTAGAATTAAGAATAAGAATAAATTTTGAAATGAATGGTAGAAACAATATGACACTAACATAATTCAAATTGAAAATCCAGAAAAATGTCACAATTGCAGCTACAGCTGCAAAGAGGATTTTCAAAATTGGCAAAATGCCAATATACCATCATGACTATGAGGCTTTTAACTTTGGGGATTTTAAATTTGGATTAGTTTTTAGTATTTTATTGTTGTGGTTTTTATTGTGTGAGCCGCCCTGAGTCCTACGGGAGAAAGGCGGCATATAAATTTTAATAATAAATAAATAAATAAATAAATAAATAAATAAATGATATAAGTCCCCCTCATTTTGTGCTCAAAAGGGGTAAAGCTTTTGTTAGGATATTCCATAAACTACATTGATGATAGAATATCTGTCATGGATCCAGAAGATATCTTCATTAGTCTTCATGCTTTGGAAAATCCACTGCTGCTTGCTTCCTTACCTGTCTCAGGAAGATAGGTGACTTAGGGTACAACAAACTGACACAAATAAATTGCAGTGTTTGTTTCTTTGATTTTTCTATCTTTTTCATGGCATTGAAACTGCCTGTAGCCCTTTGCCAAGAAGGGACACAACCATTTTTTTAGTAGCAGAAATAAGCAATATGTGCCTTGCCTTTACCCACCTTCCTTCCATATCAAATTTACTCTCCTTGCATGTTTTCCTGATACAGTTTCTTTATGTGATCTTAAATACTCTTATCCATTTGGCCTGAAGCACTTCCTCACAGGTTAAGTCCAACACTTCCTTGAATATTCCTTCAAGTAAACTAATGCTTACCATTCAAACTATATTAAGCCTACCTTGTCACAATCACCACTGCAATATTGATCAGTATAATTCTTACTTTCTAATTCTAAGATTGATGTTCCAGGGACATTGTTGTTGTTGTTGTTGTTGATTACACAGTCAACCAGATGTTTAGATTAAATTTAGCATTTTGATCCACATACTGAATCCCTCCCAAATCTGAAATAGACAGATGATGTTTGGTGCTGATGAAGTATTGTTCCAAGGTGTTCCAAGTAAAGCTGCCCTTTTGCAATTGAATGATGGTGAATTTCTCAGTTCCAATGACATTCCAGCTTTTTTGAAATCACACCCAGGGACCTATTAGTAATGGTACTATCTTTGTTTTCTTCTGCCATAGTTGTTCTACTTCTATTTGCAGGCAATTCGATTTTGTGATTTTTTTTTCCAGTTCTTTTTCTTCTACTCTGCTGCTCCAGGCATCGCCACATCCATCCACTGTCAGACATTTTTGTTTTTCTTATCAACAATTGATAAATATGGTATGTTATGTGGCAGGTGCTGTCTTTCATAATTCGAATGTCTTCGATCACTTAACTTCTTCATTTTCTATTAATCATTATTCAATTCTATTTTGTTCTCCCACTTGTTTGCAGGCAAATGCTATTTCTTGTATTTATTCAAGAAAGCCAGTCAAGATCGAAGGAATCAAAGTTCTGGCATTTAGCATGCAATGTTACATTCTTACCTCTGCCCCTCAATGGTTCTTATTGTTGAGCAGGTATTCTACTCCAGATGGTGTTTTTGCATATAGTTTTAAATTGGCCATGCAAATGAGGTTTGATAGCATAGCAAATGTTTCTGATGTTTGATAGCCATGGCTTAACTTGTTCAGTACTGTTTCTGATACAGGAATCAGTGCAATGATAAACAGTAGTGGTGATAGTGGAGTCTCCTTGAAAGATTCCTCTCTTGATATTAAACTGATCTGTCCCTGTCCACACACACACACAAACACAGCCAGCCGAGGGTTAAGGAAACACTTTGGCACACACCCAGGTCTTATCTCCAACTTGGCAGCGATTTACACACCGTCTGCCAAGTGCATTTATTTCCACAAAACAGAAAGATAAGATACTTAGCGTACAAAAAGTCCAATCAGAATAATATTTCTCTCAGCAGTTCCGGACGACGCTTTAGTGACTATCCAAGGTTTACTTTTGTTCGTCACAAAGATCACTGGCCACCACCCTCTATTATATAGTCTCTGGGGTGTCGTCCAGTGACTCAGTTCTAATCCCTAGCACGCCTCCTGAGCTGCTGCAATCGTTTATCACGCCTTCGGAGGCGTGCGTCCAGGAATGATGTTTCTCCTCCGCTCTCATCCGAGCCACCTGTCTCCCTGCTAATCTCCTCTCCCTCGGCCGGCACCTGAGACAGTGCCAGAGGGGAGGGGCCTGGAGAGGGAGGCCTGGCTGACTCCTCTTCCTCATGCTCGGAGCTTTCTTCCTCCGATGGGACAGGCTCAGAGGGCAGGGCCACAACATTAAACTATCCTTGTTTATCATCATTGACCAGCAATTGTGTTTTTCATCAATCTTTCATCACATTTCTCACTTTCCCATTTGCTTCAAAAACAAATAATACATAAATAATCTAACATTTTTTCTAGTCACTTGGAATAGAAAGTATATCAGCTTTCAAGCTTTTTTTCTGGGTAAGCTACATTTTCTCCCCGGTCTTCCCAGAGCTTTCTCTGCTATCTTATGCTTGTTTATAGTTGCCTACAAAACTAAGTATAATGCATTTGCTTCCTAGTTTTTGGTGTCATAATTCTATTTAAAACCTTTATTTTCATTGACTCAAGTCTATTTCATTGCAGATTTTTTTTTCATCAAGGTTTATTCTAAAGGAATGTAAAAACAACCACAATAACTTTATGAGCTTTTTACTGCATAAGTTACAGAGTCTGAAATAGAAAGAAAAAGAAGGACATGTAAGAAACGAAATATGAGTGGGGGGGATATATAAACAGCTGCAGTTACTAAAGTTGTTTCTTGTAGTTGTCAAATGATTCTTTTCATTCTAGAGGAAAAAAAATAATAACAACCATTTCATAGGAAACAGATAGAACAGACATCCTAATTACCCTTCCTCATGCATTCCAAAATACTTCCTTTGCCATTAAATTTGAAGTGCTGCATAGCTACAATATTTATATTTAATTACAAAACCTGTTTTAATCAGATGGCTATTTTGTCTTTTGAGTTAGTTTCTGTGGCATGATGCTTTCTCTGTAACATGAGGAAAATTAAACCATAATTGGCTTAATCCAGTGAGGACTGGAATGGCTCGTCCAACATTGGTGAACAGTAAGAGATATCCTTAGAAGACAAGTTGTTAATAAAAAGTAAGGGATTAGAATTTGGTAGATAAACATTTATCACGTTGCAGCTTAGCCCTTTGTTTTTAATGGGAAAAAACCTCAATATTAACTGGATATTGTAACATGGTAAATGAACTTCTATCTTGAATTAATTGAATTTGTAACAGGTAGGAAATACTTATTGGTTTAAAAAGAAAATTGACACTTTATTTGAGTTAATCAAAAAGCCACTACAGGTAGTCGTTTAATGACCACTATTAGGACTTAGGTAACTCAGTTGCTAAGCAAGGGGTGGCTAATTGAAACCACAACTGTACTTATAAGTTTACTTCTTTTTAAGCAAGTTTTTCTTTGCTTTTTAAACCTGCAAAGACCATAAATACAAAGATTTGTTATAAAATTATTTTTCATCACTGTTATAACTACAAACAGTCACTAAATAATTACTATCTTTAGTAGAACTGTCATTTTGTTGTAGAGCTTTTTATTGCTTACAAAATTATGGGTTTCCTTCAACTATTTCTAATAGTTCATAGTCCGCAATATTATTTTACCTTAAAAGTTGAAACTTCTGCTTCAACATCAAGAATAATGCCTAAGCATCTAGATGGCATGAAAGTTTTTTCTAAAGCATATATTTATATATGCTTTAGAGATGCATCTGTAATGATACAAGGTACTGATGAATAATCCAAAAGCAAAGTAGACGTTTTGTTCTAAGTGTATTAAACACTAATGTGTAATACAGTAATTTAATTGATTTTCAAGCATTTTGTTTTGTTCTAAATAAGTGTAACTAAATTACTTTTCATAAGTAAATGTACCCTTAAAAACAGGGTTGTTGAACACATGATCCTAACCAGTGGGCCATCCCGGAGATGGTGATGTACTGGTCCCTGCTGCCCTGGGCCTGGCCATGCCCACTCAGTCAGACATAATAACCAGGCCACGCTCACCCTGGCCCCTTAAGAGCAAACAAAATCCCAACACAGCCAAACAAGGGGATCAAGTTAACATCCCTGCTTAAAAACATAGTCCTAAAATGTATGAAGTAAAGCCATTTCCTTATCTATCAACCAAAATTATATTTTATTTGCTGTGAATAAGAAAAAATGTACCAGTAGAAATTCTTTTGCTTATATTTTTCTACTGTTAGGATTATCAATCAACAATGAAGGATGTATTCCAAGATCATAACAGAGTCAATGTCTCTACCCAAATTCAACTTTTCCTTGCAAATTAAGCAATAACAATAAGAGGTGCAAATTTGGCATCAACAATGAATTGGTAAGAAATGTACAATCCTTCCATTTCTAAATTTGAACTTTTTTAAAGACATAACATGTGGAGAGTCTGATGTGAGTGTGTATGTACCTGTGCACAAATATAGGAAGTCAGATGAAGTGTATCAACAGGGTGCAAAATTAATCAAGTTAAGATCACATATGATACACTTGGAATCATTTTGAGGTCTGCGTGCTCCACCTTGAAGACAATTTATATGCTTTTAGTATATTGGAGGATAATCTCATTCATCTATTAAAACTGATCTTGAATGTTCATGTTGAGCATTAGGGATGACATTAGGGTCTAAAAATATTTTATCCTAGCCTTTTATATATGAACAATATAACTCATACAGCAGGTGATCTTAATTTTATTCTCTTTCCCCAATCAATCAATTTTAGAGAGAATCATTATGTCTTCAATTCCCCAAATGAAGTGGGGATTCTATCCTCAAAATAAACCTTTTCCTTGGCAACAACTATTAAAACTCAACTGAAATCTTGCTTTTGTTTTCATTGTGACAAATTATTTTTTTCATAAATATCTTACAGCCATCAATTTGAATGCTTTCACTTCAAATGTGAGCAATTATATTAAAGGGCTTTTGTGAATTCTTTAAATGAAGGCTTGATGGAAAAGTGTAAATTTGCACCTGTCTTTTATTTTTCTGGCTATTCTCTTTGCTCTGAGACTCCACCTCTGCAATGCTTCACTAATGTCCATTGCAACTGGCTTCATTTTCTTGTTCCTTTTCACATTAGAGAGAGGGGGGAGGGAGAGGGAGAGGGAGAGGGAGAGGGAGAGAGAGAGAGAGAGAGAAGACCAATTCCATGTCCTCTGAAAGTTGATTACAATGAAAAAACAATTTCAGCAATAAGAATTATGAAGAGCAGCTGCTATAAGGAATATAGAGAAATAGAAGATACATTTCCATGGGAGAAAAGAAATGTCAACTTCCATCTTTTTGGAACCACAAAATGATTGTGGTTCCAAAATCAAGACTGCCAGCTGCTGTGCTATGCTGAGACTTCAATTAGTAGTAAGGTCTAATTACCTCAAGCAAAGGTCTAACATGCATGATTTGCATATTTGCAATCTGTAGTGTCCAAATCAGGAATATTATATGGATATATGGATAATTGAATATATGTGTGCTTGTTGGACTACAAACAATATTCTCATGCTGAGTACTCTGAACATTAGATAAAGTTTTTAGTAGGTCCTTAAAAATAAAATTTGAGGAAAATAAGAATTAGAAGGATCACAATTCCTATACACACACACACACACAAATATAACAAGAGATACCACGTAGAATAATACTATCTGCAAAGTATTAAATAATGAAGTATTATAAAAGGGGCATAGACACACCACTTTAAATAAACAATATTTACTGAGTCAGATAGCTTTATTTATTAATTTTGTGCAATTAGTTCTTTTTGATTTTATGTTGTAACATTATTTAAGGTTGTATATCCAAAAGAATGTGATTCCAAAGACAACATGCTGCTGAGGGAAAATGCTGTCAATGTGGTCAGATATTTGCCATTCATGTCATTTAATTTATGTTACATACAGTATTTTTACACGTGCTATATTTCTATGACCTATTTTATATCTATTTTATCTGCTCAGTGCTAAATGCTATGTCTATATTTTGTAGGTGCTTCTGACCAGAATAAAGAAAGATTCAAAAGAAGAATAAATAGAACAAGTTGAGTTTCTCACTATGATATGAGATCTATTGGATCTATTTCCAAAGAAGGCCTTGATGAGTTTGTGTGATTTGTTATAACCCCAGAACATTTTTCAATAGTGTCATTCATTTTGAGTTCTATTCTCTTTCAATCCCTTTGAGCCAGCAGTATCCATGATAAGTTGCTTTAGATTCAAGGTCTTATTCTTACTAAATCAGATCCCTTTTATCTGCTTCCTCACTCTAGCGATTCTGAGTTTTCTGAATTCTCGTATTAAAGTTTCATTCTGGTGCTTAATTTCTCACGAAAAGAATTAGCAAGTTGCAGATTCCAAACCATAATTTGCTATGTATCAGCCTAATTCTGAAAAGTTATGCTAGTGATCCATTAAGATCAATAATGGGAATAAATTAGAAAGAAATAGAAAGAAAGACACAAGTCAGAATATTGAATGAGGCAACAAATTGTGATCCTTTGGCCCTTTGTATTCAATATATGCTCAATGGATTAATTTGATGTGTAGAAGAATGCATAGAGAACCTTGAAGAAGGAACAGTTAAAGTAAAATAAAACACACTTCATTTCTGGGAAAGAGAAAGTGTGAAAAATAAATTCAAAACTAACAAAAGGAAATGCTGGCCGCTTTCAAAGATTCTGAATGATATTTATAACAGTAAACTAACATTTCTGCAATGTTTGTTCTGCCTTAAAGGCAGACTACCATCAAAGGGAAGTGAAAGAAAAAGGGAAGTGTGAGAAAAAGAAATCCACTCCTGCCCTGTAGATATACTCTGGATTCTAATGCAACATTTTGGGCATTTCATAATCATTTTTATTGTTTGTCAAAGTGATAAGACTCTTATCATCCCTTGTCATCTTTGAATGACTTTGTATTTAGAAATAAGGGAATGACACCCTTGATTCCCTAAGTGGTAAAAGAGGAGGAGGAGGAGGAGGAGGAGGAGGAGGAGGAGGAGGAGACGGTGTGGTGAGGTGAGGTGAATGACAGTTTGGTCTAGTGATTAAGGTACCAATCTAGAAGACATAAGATTTGAGTTCATATCCCACCTAGCCCATAAAAGCCAGCTTGGTGATCATGGCCAATTACTTAGCCTGACCCATCTCACAGGATTGTTGTTGTGGGGAAAATAGGAGGAAGAAGATCTGTTTAAAATATTTACAGCCTTTTGTAAAAATAATAAAGGTGGGATATGAATGAATGAATGAATGAATATAAAAATAAGTGCATAATGCTAAAAATATAGGTTTTTAACAGTGACTATTAAGCCCTTTGGTGCCTGAAAATATTTAAATAGGATTACATCTCAATAATATGTTCTTGATGTTGTGTTGGCCGTAGCATGTGTTCCTCTTTGAGTCTGTTTATTGCTGGAAGTATCAGCATTTTCAAAAGATTTTGGTTTCTAAGTATAAAAAGTTTCTAATATTACTTGTATGGTGGTAATAATAATTACAATAATCTATTGTAACAATAGAATTTGGCATCTGAAGGATTAATGTACTGTGCTTAAACCATAAATCTGAGAAATACAGATTATAGCTGCTGCTGTTGAAGAGTACAGCTGAAGGAATAATTTTTAAAGTGTATTTTTATAATATTGTGATTGATAGTTTCATCTAATTGTCAGATTCATTAAGATACTATCAACAGGTGTCATACTGTGATGCCAATTGATATTGTAGTAAGCTTACTAAAGAGCTTACTTTTTTAAATTTTCCCATTGTTTAATTGTAGTTTACATAGACAATGAATTCTTTTCTAACTATTTAAGATGTGACTCAAAGAATTCAAGCCTATTGCCTCTGATTAGCTCTGCCTAGTATTGTAAGCAGCAACCTAGGGGAAAAAAATAGGAAACTTTGACAGTTTCAGAGATAAAAGAGACAGTTTCAGAGATCCACCTCAGATAGCTGGATGTGAGTCCTTCCTTGTGAAGTGGGGCCGTGGAGTGCAGGTGGGCCTGCTGATCACGTACCTGGCTCCCTGCTACATGGCAGCAGCCCTGTCCAAGCTGTCTGATGTGATAGCCGGTGTGGTGGTTGATACCCCCAGACTAAAGGTCGTGGGGGATTTCAACCTACCATCGCTCAGTGACACGTCAATGGCAACCCGGGAGTTCATGGCTTCCATGACGGCCTTGGACCTGACCCAGTTAGTTCAAGGCCCTGGACCTGACCCAGTTAGTTCAAGGCCCTACTCACACGGGGGGACACACTCTGATTTTTGTCTCTGGTCAGTGGCAGAATGATCTAGAAATAGGGGACTTAGTTACGGAGCCCTTGTCATGGTCTGATCATTCACTCCTTCGACTGGACCTTCGAACCACTACCCCTTGCCGCGGGGAGACGGAACCGTTTAGATGGTTCTGTCCCAGGCACCTGATGGACCCGGATAGGTTCCGGACAGAGCTTGGGCCATTCCCTGAGGCTCTGGCTCACGACTCGACTGAAGAACTAGTGGCCGCCTGGGATAGGGCAGCCGCTGGGGCTTTGGACCGTGTCGTGCCTTTGCGGCCTCTGACTCTGCACCGATCTCAATTGGCTCCTTGGTTTTCTGAGGAACTGAGAGAGTTGAAGTGCCGGAAAAGGCACCTGGAGCGGTTGGAGGGCCAGCCATTCCGAATCTGACCGAACACTGGTGAGGTCTCATATTAAGACGTACCTAGTGGTGATCAAAGCAGCAAAATTTAATTATTTTTCCGCTCTGATTGCATCTGCGGACAACCGCCCAGCTGCTCTGTTTAAGGTGACCTGCTCCCTACTCCATTCGGGAGCGCGGGAAGACCCCTTGCAGGGTAGGGCTGAGGATTTTGTGCAATATCTGCATGACAATTTTTGCATGACAAAATCGCTCAGATTCGGGAGGGCTTGGACTCCGACTGGATGGGTTCAGATGGGGTGATGGAGGTGGGTCTTGAGAGTGTTAGCTGGGAGGAGTTTGACCTTGTGACTCCTGAGGACGTGGACAGGGTCCTGGGTAGGCTGAATGCGACCACGTTTGTTGGACCCGTGTCCCTCCTGGTTGGTGCTGGCTTCCCAGGAGGTTACACGAGGCTGGTTCCAGGGGATTATTAACACTTCTTTGAGTGAGGGTTTCTTTCCCGCCGCTTTGAAAGAGGTGGTGGAGAGGCCCCTCCTCAAGAAGCCTTCCCTGGACCCAGCTGTTTTATCAAATTATCGTCCTGTCTCCAACCTTCATTTTGTGGCAAGGTTGTTGAGAGTGTGGTGGCACGACAGCTTCCTCAGCACCTGGATGAAGCAGACTATCTAGATCCATTCCAATTGGGTTTCAGGCCTGGGTATAGCACGGAAACGGCATTGGTCGCATTGGTTGATGATCTCTGGAGGGCAGGGGTTGTTCCTCTGTCCTGGTCCTGTTAGATGTCTCAGCGGCTTTTGATACCATCGACCATGGTATCATGCTGTGCCGGCTGGAGGGGTTAGGAGTGGGGGACACCATTCTATGGTGATTTGCCTCCTTCCTCTCCAGCCGTACGCAGTCTGTGTTGGCAGGGAGGCAGAGACCCCAAGGCGCCTAGTTTGTGGGGTGCCACAGGGGTCGGTCCTCTCACCCCTCCTGTTCAAAATTTATGTGAAGCCGCTGGGCGAGATCATCCGTGGCTTCGGGGTGGATTTCCATCAGTACGCTGATGATACTCAGCTGTACATTCCCACCCCGGGCCACCCCAATGATGCCCTTGAAGTGATGACCTGGTGCCTGGAAGCCATACGGATCTGGACGGGGAGGAACAAGCTCAGATTCAACCCCTCCAAGACTGAGTGGCTGTGGTTTCCGGCGTCCCGTCATAGTCAGTTGACTCCATCACTGACTATTGAGGGTGAGATCTTGACCTCCTCAGAGAGGGCTCGCAACTTGGGTGTCCTTCTGGACTCGCAGCTGTCTTTAGAAGACCATCTGACGGCTGTGGCCAGGGGCCTTTTTATCAGGTTCGCCTGATTTACCAGTTGTGTCCCTTTCTGGACCGGGACTCCCTACGCACAGTCACTCACGCCCTCGTCACCTCCTGTCTGGATTATTGTAACGCTCTCTACATGGGGCTCCCCTTGAGGAACACCCGGAGCTCCAACTGGTCCAGAATGCATCCACGTGGGTAATTACAGGAGTGACTCGACGCTCCCATGTAACACCGCTCCTGCGCGAGCTGCACTGGCTCCCGGTGGTCTTCCGGGTGCGATTCAAGGTGTTGGTTGCCACCTTTAAAGCGCTCCATGGCTTGGGACCTGGCTATTTACGAGAGCACCTTCTGCCACCGATAGCCTCCCATCGACCGGTACGCTCCCACAGAGAGGGGCTCCTCCGGGTGCCGTCGGCTAGGCAATGTCGGCTGAGGACCCCAGGGGGAGAGCATTCTCTGTGGGGGCCCCTACCCTCTGGAATGAGCTGCCCCCGGAGATTCATAGGATTCACGACCTTCGTATCTTTCGTCACGCCCTAAAAACATTATTCCAACAAGCAGGGCTGGCCTAAATAATAATAACATTTTACTATTTTAATTGATTGTTTTATTAGAGTTTTTTGGCCAATTTATTTAATTGTTTTAAATTGCTTTTAATTTTTATATTGTCATGGTTTTATTTTTGGCTGTACACCGCTCTGAGACCTTCAGGAGAAGGGCGGTATAGAAATTCTAATAAAATTAAAAATAAAAATAAATAAAATAAAGAATTGCAAAGCATCAATAGACTGATCCTTACAGTGAAAATTATTTTGCTTCAGATTAATCAGAATAAATATTTTGGTTTATCATTAGGACACACACTTTCTCTTTCTTTTTTTTCTCACACACAAACAAATATCATAAACAGGATGTTAACAGCTTCTTTATTGTTCCATGGACACAGATGAAAGAGTCAAGATTCTTTTTTAAAAAACATCCTGGCCTATTATGGCTCCTCCAAGTTCTTCTCAGCTTGCCATCCTGGTAACACAAGAGATCCACCTTCAATGCTGTTACAAGTAGTGTATTAGAAGAATTAGAAAATTCTGAGAACTTGATAATATATGTAAATTAAACTGGGCTTCATCACCATAGAAAGTCAATATATCTTATTTAACAATATGTTGTAACTTGCATTTAAACTTAAGAGGAAACTTACATCTAATTCAAACTCACATCTAATTCAAATAATATTTAAACTTCATCCAAATATTTATTTTTCAAATAAAGCCTTTGCATGGACAATATGTTTTTAACAGCTGCTTTAGAAAAAAGAAGTCTTTGTGTTATTCTTTGTATAATTTAATTGGTAAAGAAAATTCACCTTTGAGTCTGTGTGGACCCCTAGTGACTGATTGGACAAGTCCCCACAATTTTTGGCAATATTTCAAAAGTGGTTTGTCATGGCAATGCTACAAAGCTATAAAACTCATATTTAAAGCAGAAATAGAATGGAAAAGTAGTTTCTATATTTTGTCTCAAAAATGAAAGAGTTAATGTAAGAATTAATAACTATCAATTCCATGGAAGTTGTTAGGGTGTGTGTAAAAAGTATTTGTTGCTTGTGCAACGAGCAGAGCAGAAACACACAGGGAAGGAGATAAACGTACAGCTCGTGTGAGAAAAATACTTTATAGATAACAAGCAGTCTCGGTGTAAGTAAAACAGTCCAAGGTCACAAACAGTAATATCAGTCCAGTAAGTATCTTCCCTTACCAAAGCAAACAGACTTTAGTAACTCTTGGTATACAGTACCATATAACAGACGCAGTAAGCAACAGGATACAATCAAGTATCAATCCGAAAAAAGCAGGAAGAACGAACGCTTCTCTGTGCTGCTTATTTATGCACTGTAGCCTAATTACAGGGTTCAGCAAACCCTGATTACATGGCTCAGTTGTTTCTTAAAGAAACAGATATATTGCCTGACCAACAAGTTAGGAGTAAGCTGCAAGCTGAACCTAACAGAAGTAATGTTCTTCTTAAAAAGCCTGCCACATCCATTCAGGGACAAATTAAATATTCAAGCTTATAAATTGATCATTTCAGAAACAGAATTTCAAATGAATTACATACTATTTAAATATGGTAAATATATTAAAATGTATTAAAGTATTTTTAAAGTATTAAAAATAAAAATTAATGCAAACTAAAAGAAATAAAAACAAAATAGAAAAATAGTGCAAAAATTAAAAAATGAAATAGAATAGAAATGAAAGAAAAATATGTGTAGTATAAACTAAAGGGAAAAAAACAAAAAATTGCAACAAGTTTAGTAACTTATCTTCTCATAAAATGCCAGAAATGATACTATCTTTCTTTCTTTTGTCTATCAAAAACATAAGGATTGTGATTTTAGTCCTGGTACTAGCAAAAGTTCATTAAGGGCTATCAGAGATAACAACACACCTATTATAATCCTGATCAAATAAACCCACTTTAAAATCCTTTCTTTTTACTATTAACAATATTCCTTTTTAGCTTTTTCAAATAATGTTCTAGAATTTTATTTCTTTTCTTTTTCTTTTCTTTTCTTTTTCTTTGTCCCTTCTTAATTTTTTTTAAACCTTTAACAAGTTTTTTTTTTTTTTTTTTGTAAACACAATATAGGCAAACTATGGCTGTCATTGTCTTTGTTTGCTATATGCATATTGCATTTAATTAATAAGATATTAGCTGATTTTTTTTTGTAAGTCCAGTATAGAAACTCTTTCCACTCCTTTCTTGTAACCTGAATTTTTTTAAATCCACTTTCAGATCTTAAATAACATCTTTGAAACACTGTTTCTCTTATGGAAGCAGAGACTCTTAAAATTAATTTTAAGACTCTTAAATTAATTGAATTGAATTGAATTGAATTAATTGTTCAAAAATATCCTTCAGTATATCCAATATTAAAATATTTTGTTTCGACTTCCGGTTTGCTCTTCGTAGCCACCAGACGGTCCCTCGGGACCGCCAGCCCCTTCGCCTGTAAAGAGCCGCCTGTACAGCGCAAAGGCAGCTCGAAAAACCCCATTTCCAGGAGGAAATGTGGGATAGAGCAGGTGAGTGTAGGTAGAGCTCTCTGTAGCCCCCAGGGTTTTTTTTTTTACTCTTGGGGGCGGGCGGAGGAAGCTCCCTATAGCACTCGCCGCCCGCTCCGGGCGTTGGGAGACTTCTGCCTTTTTGCAGAACAAGGCTACGAAGACAAGCTTTTTAAGATATTTAACAGATTAACTAAAGATGATGAGATTTGGATCTGGACCTGTGACCCTAAATTGCAAGTATTAATACTTATTTCGCAAAGGATATTCAACAAAGTAAAAAAGACCTTTTAAAATGGCAATTGCCGAAACTGGAACAGGGAAGCTGAAAAGAGAAAGTCCTTCCGTTTCTTATTAAGCCACAAAGTAGCAGAATAAATGCTCCTGGCTACATTTGAAGGGATATGAGCTGGACCTGTGACCTTGAATCGCAAGTATCTCACTTATTTTATAACAATTATTGAAGAAGGAAAAGGAAAAGGAAAAAAGAATCTTTAAAAAGGGCGATTGCTGAGGCTTGAGAAGGGGCTGAAAGGGAGAGTCCTTCCGTTTCCTATTGAGATACAAAGTAGCTGAATAAATACTTTTGGCTACACTTGAAAATAAAGCTCTACTTTTGTGTTTTTTCTCTTCCTGGAGATCTGATATTGATCTTGGTTGGAAAGAAGTTTTTTTTCTCTGCTGCCTCTCTTTTCTTTTTTTTTAAAAAATAGTTTGTCTGTGTTGAAATATGGCATTAAAGCCAGACAAACAAGCAATGGGGGGGATTCCCCCATTAACAAATTACGTGACCAAGTTTTAAAGCTCCAGTCTCAGAAAACTGATTTTAATATAATTGAATTTCTTTTGGAGGAGATTGTAAGAAGGGATGAGATTGTGAATCAGAACTTTGAAAAATTTAAGCAGGAAATTAAAGAATTAGTGCAATTAAAGTTTGATATTCTGGATCGAAAGATTATAAAAATGGCTAATGGCTTTGCAGAATTTATGATTAAGTTGGATGAAAATACTAACTTATTAGAGTCTAAAGTGGAAGAAATTGAGGACAATTTGGACAATAAAATACAAAAAATTGAAAATGATTTGACAAACATTCAAGACAATAGCTCAGAAGAAAAACCTAAAATGGAGGTTGAACAAAAGTCTTGTAATGCAGAAAATTTACAACAACGGATTGAAAGAGAGGTTCTAATGGTGCATTACAATTTTACAGAATATGCGATCAGACTGAGAGGTTTGCAGGAAAATAACAGAGATGATTTAAGGAAAATAGCTTCTGAAATTCTGGCTGGGATTTTAAAGGTTCAACCTGAGGAAGTGTTTTGTAGGATTGACAGAGTTTACAGAATAAACTCCTGGATTGCAAAGCAAAGGCAATTGCCTAGAGATGTGGTGATTTATTTTACAGATAAAGAAATTAGGAATAATATTGTGCAAAATTCCTTCAATTCTACTTTGCAATTGTATGGAAGAAAGATATGGATCTACAAAGAGCTCCCCCCCAAGATGTTAACGGAAAGGAAGAAATTTGGTTTTCTGGTGACTGAGTTAAAATACAGAAATATTTCATTTAGGTGGGATGCCCCAGTTGGCATAATATTGAGATATCAAGGAGAAAGATACCAATTAGATACTGTTGAAAAAGCGGAAGAATTTTATCAAAAATTTTTGAAAATGAACTTAACATCTATAGGCACAATACAGGATAAGCAGAAGGAGTTGGAAATAAAGGGAAAACATCGAATTACAGAGGTTGCGGTAGACAAATTGCCTTTGGATTCTCTCGATACCCCAGCTGGATTATCTACAAATATGAGAGAAGCGGCATCTGATTTCAACGTGATGATTCACCAAGTCAAAGACAAGTATGGAAATCAATTAGCTGACATACAATTGGCAAAAAAGAAATATGAGATACAAAAACAAAATCAACAAGATCAACTTATAAAGCAGAATGAAAACCGATCAGTTGATATACAACTTGTAGAAAGGAAAACAGGATGGAAATTAAACCCACAAAAAGAAAAGAAAAAAAGAAATAGGTATCACAAAAACAGAAATTTCTAAATTAAGCAACGGTGAAGCCAGTGATTTTAAAAAAAATGAATGAATATGTGAAAAGATAGTGGAGGCGAAGTATTGGTTAATATCATCCTGAGGACAGTGACAGACCTCTGCAATGCCGTAATTTTGGGATGTGAAAAGAGCCTTAAACTGTTGGATTTGAATTATCTATTTTGGATTTCTTTCTTGTATTGATAAATATATTATAACTATTCTGAGCTACAAGGCAAGAGAGCTACGTTGGGGCATGCAGAAGATCTGGTTGTTACCCATTAGGATGATGGGAATTAATAATCCTGATGAAAGCCACAATTACAACTATATGGAATATAATCATAATGTCACTCGGGTGGTTGTTTTTACTTTTATATATATATGAGGATATTCATTACTGATGGGGGCAGATGATGACTGAAGACTTTGAACAAACTGTTGCACCAGGATGCTACGTTACCCAATTATGGATGAGGGACTCAACAATCCAGTGGAAAGACATCAAAGAAGATATTATATGGATTATAAATTTAAAGTTATTGTCTTTTTTTAAAAAATAACAGAATATATACATATACATACATACATACATATATATATATATATATATATATATATATATATATATATATATATATATATATATATATATATATATATATATATATATATATATATATATATATTTATTAGCAGAGTGGGCAGTGGATTAAAGATATTAAGAATTGTTAGTGCATGGTAATTTTGTAGGAAAGTGGGTGGAAATATGTTAGTTTACTGATTGATTAGTTTAAGAAAAGGGATGTTTAAGTGATATATTTAGGGCAGTGGAGGAAATGGATAGAGTTGAATAAATGTTAAATTAGGATTTATGGGGAAGGCTGCTTTGAAATGTTATATTAATATACACAAAGAATAAATGTTAAAGTAGGATTTATTATATAGTCTTAAAGTGGAAGGTTGCTTTGAAATGTTGTAATAATATATAGATATAAGTTTTGGGGAGGACAAAAAGGGCAGATTATTGCTAAATTGGGAGTTATAATAATATTATGCTAAATTAGAAGTTATCATACAATGTTATAGCAGACTGCTTTTATTTTAAATGTATGGTAAAAGGGGAAAGTAACAATATCAATAATATTTTTAGTAAGTAAGGGTCAGTATATAGAGGAGGGAGTAAGGAGATGGTAAAATATTATGTAATCTGTTATGAATTAGGTTTTTGGTGTGAAGAAGTCATAGCGGGGGATGGGTGGCGAGGGGGGGTTAGGGAGGAGGGGGGAAGGGAAAAAGGGGGAAAAATTTGTATTTGAAAACTTTTTCAATAAAAAAAATATATATTTTGTTTCATTCTGTATTAATAAGTCACATTTAAGTGTTCTCCTTTATTGCAATCTTTGGTTCTTCTGATTCCATCTAGTATACAACCTTCAAAGTCTCATTCTATTATTTTTTAAAATATAACTTTAAGGTTTTTTTAAAAGAAAAATATTAAACTAACAAAAACCTAATAATGAAGAGATAGAACAGAAAAAGAATCTTATCATGTATAAGAACAAAATACCGTGCAATTTTCTTCATCATCCCTAACTAAAATGTCTCTGGTTTAAATTGTATATTGACATTCAACACTTTTTGAAGTAATATCTGCATTTCAATCCAATATTTTAAGCTGTTTTACATGTACACAAAAGGTGGTAAAAATCTTTTCTTGGTATCTACATTTCCAGCATAAGTTAGAAATCCCATTATGTATTTTGACAATCTGTCTGGTGATAAATGCCATCCATACATCATTTTATATAAATTCTCTTTCAGATTGCAATACAATCTGATAATGAAACTACAATGAATTAGTTTACTCACTTCATTCCACTGCATATGTTGGCTCTGCTGTGTTCAGTTCACTTTCCAGAAGTTGAAATGAACTACACTGTTAAACTACTTTGATGACATTTCAGTAGGACTCCATTGTACAAGCAATGTACTAATAGCAATAGCGCTTAGAATTACATATGATTTCATAGTGCTTTATAGGTCCCTCTCTAAGCAATTTACAGAGTCAGCATATTGTCCCCAACAACCTGGGTCCTCATTTTACTGACTTTGGAAGGCTGGAAGACTGAGTCCACCTTGAGCCAGAATCAAACTCCTAGACTGAGCAGTGAGTTAGCATACAGTAGTGCATGCTAACCACTGCGTCACTACAGCTCTTTAGATTGTTTAACATATTTTAAGATCATAATAGAAAATTCATGTATCTTCATTTGAGAATAGGATAGGATAGGATAGGATAGGATAGGATAGGATAGGATAGGATAGGATAGGATAGGATAGGATAGGATAGGATGGGACAGGACAGGACAGGACAGGACAGGACAATTCTTTATTGGCCAAGTTTGGTTGGATGCATAAAGAATTTGTCTCTGGTGCATAAGCTCTCAGAGAACATACAAACAACAAAGTGAGAACAATGTTTATTTATTTAAAAACAACATCTAAATTTAGAGTTTATATTTCATGGAACCAATGGAAAATAAAAGTTCTATTAAAAATAATAAAATTACCATTAATTATCTATTTTATCAGAACTAAAGCAGGTGCACAATAAAAATGATGAGAAGAAATTTCTTGCAAATTCCTTGCCAAAACTCATATTGGCTATGGTCAATGGGACCACATGCAATTCTTGAATGTTGTCTTTTAACATGGATGTCAAAGGAGTCATTTCTTGCCACATTGTCCAGAAGCATGCATAGCAGATATGGAAATAGAGAGGACATATCTTTGAGGGGGTGGGAGTCAAAGAAACAGGAATACTTACTTTGGAACCACTAGTATTAGGTGACATATGAGAGTGAAGTATAGATTCACTGAGTTACTGAGTTTGCTTGGTGTGTATTAAATTATATGCTTTTACTTAGGTAATTATACCTCTTTCTTTATGTCTTGCTCTGAAATAGTCTCCCTCTAAACTTAAGCTATACCATTATGCTGCTTGCCTCCTTCTTGATAAATCAGTGACAGAGAAGATTTTCCTGGAATATAGTGACATCTGGCAGTTCTGTTCTGCCCATGAAGGGAGGTACAACAAAATTATAGGAATATAAAGCCTTCATAGCAGCAAGCCATCACGCCTCACATAAATTTGTGTGCATAGCCAAAATCACCACAGATAGACCACAAATGTTAATTTGTGTTCCTGATATGAAGCCTGTTAGCCAATGGCAGAAATTCATAATACACTAGTGGTCTTACTATGATCTGGTTCTGAATTTTCTCATAGTTTATTTCAGTTTAATTTGCAAATGGGAAATATAAGTATGATATGGCAATCAGATGAGATGGAGAATTGTCATAGTTTAAACTATTTTTTTAAAAAAATTCATTTCTATCTCTCATTTTTAAGAACAGAACAATGAAAAATGTAATGTATCTTCCAAGAACTTCCATGTGTCAAATGTTCTTGTAAAGAAGTATCAGAATCCTTAGATGGCTATATATAAACCATAGAAACCAGCACATCTTGACACAAATAAAAAGAGGAAGCAGATCATGGCAGAGCTATATGAGCAGGAGGAAAGCAGAAAGTGCAGATAGCACCAAACACATATTTCATTTTGAATAGAATGGAATGGAATGGAATGGAATGGAATGGAATGGAATAGAATAGAATAGAATAGAATAGAATAGAATAGAATAGAATAGAATAGAATAGAATAGAATAGAATAGAATAACAGAGTTGGAAGGGACCTTGGAGGTCTTCTAGTCCAATCCTGCTCAGGCAGGAAACCCTACACCACTTCAGACAAATGGTTATCCAACATCTTCTTAAAAATTTCCAGTGTTGGGATATTCACAAATTCTGCAGGCAAATTGTTCCACTTATTAATTGTTCTAATTGTCAGGAAATTTCTCCTTAGTTCTAAATTGCTTCTCTCCTTGATTAAATTCCACCCATTGCTTCTTGTTCTACCCTCAGGTGCTTTGAAGAATAGTTTGACTCCCTCTTTTTTGTGGCAACCCCTGAGATATTGGAAAACTGCTATCATGTCTCCCCAGTCCTTCTCTTCATCAAACTAGACATACCCAGTTCCTGCAACCGTTCTTCATATGTTTTAGCCTCCAGTCCCCTAATCATCTTTGTTGCTCTTCTCTGAACTCTTTCTAGAGTCTCGACATCTTTTTTTACATCGTGGCAATTGCAGAGACAATAACTTAGATTTGGAATAAAAAAAAGAAGTTGTTGTACGTCCTTGAAACAGAGTTTATATCAGATTACACTGATCTACAAGGAGAAAGCCTCAGAAATGAAAGTAGCTTAATTTTAGCAGAATTGGGTCACTAATATAGGTCAAAATTGCATCAAAATAATTCAAAATTATGAGAGGGATGTGCAATTATGCTCCATAACAAAGGCTCCATCTTTATTTAGTATCTAAACTGCACTTCTTGGCTTTTCTCTTGTGAACTGCAGTAGGATCATCCCTGGGGAGATTTCAGCAGTAATTGGCAAGAATGAATGGACCCCATTTCACTTGGTTTCTTTCCTGCCTGTGATATCATGGTGTAATCTCTCCCCATGCTCATCATTCACTGCCCCATAGTTCAAAAAATAGTCTAAGAAATAGTCTAAATGTGAATGTAAGAAGTGAATTTTCAGTGTCATGTTTGCACCAAGTGCTTTGTAAGATCTAAGCAAGTTTTCCATGTGTTTTCCATATTTACTGTATTTTTAGCAGCTGATTGGTGGTTGGATTGGTCTCCCGGAATAAAGCCGATTGACTGTTCTAGGGCAGCGGGGATTGCCACTGCCTCCATGTATCGCTGCTGTCTATCGCCATCGCCTATCGCTGCCCATTCGCCACCACCCATTTGCCGCTGCCATTTGCCAGCACTGCTGTTCGCCGGTGGCAGCGAATGAGCAACAATGATTGGTGGTGAACGGGTGGCAGTGATTGGTGGCGAATAAGCAGTGGCGAATGAGCAGTGGTGAATGGGCGGTGGTGAATGGGTGGCGGCGAATGGGCAACAGCGATCAGCAGCAGCGGTGAATGGGCAGTGGTGGCAATCCCCACTGCCTATAACAGCTGATTCTGGCAGTATTCTGGGAGGCCAACTCAACCACCAATTAGGTGCTCAGAAGCAAAGGCTCTAGCATTCTGCGGCAGAGGCAGCAGACATAGAGGAGGCAGGCTGTTTCCTGTTTGCTGCAAGGACACTAGCCAGATGAATACTGGATGGATGCTGGGAGGCAGAGGCAGATTTTTTTTTCTTTTTTTCCTCCTCTAAAGCTAATTGCATCTTGTAGTCTGGAGCATCTTATAGTGCAAAAAACACGGTATCTGCCTTCCTGTTCTCAAAGTGAAGATAAATTTATACACTTCCATGTGGTACTATTTTCATTGTTATATCATACTTTGTCAAGAAGTTACAAGGCATAATGCTCATTAGACACCCCCCTCCCTTATAGGCAAATATACTTGCCTGTGTATATATCTTTATTATGAAATATCTTGAAAAGTTTAGCCAACCAGCACCTTTATCACTTGTTTTCTAATTCATCTAATCAAAATATGTAAAGTTAACACATTTTATCTCAGAGGTCGATAATTTCCCAAAATTTGTAGACCAGTGTTATTGAAATCACTAGATCATTTCATTCATGGAGAGGAAATTAGTCTAGGAAAGCCAAAGAAAAGAAAAATCCTTTGTTTTTTAATCGGCATTAATTTTAATCAGCATTTGTCTGATAAAATCAAAAGAAAATTCCAATAGAAATCATTAGAAAGCTACTCATTTTTAAATTCTGCTGTTTCATGTTCCATTCCAGAATCTTTCTCCTTTTTTTTTTTTTATTAAGGGTCATGTTCTTGAACTTCTGAGGGAATTCCCTCTGCATTTCTGAGAGAAGTCATTTCATGTACTCACTCAATTTCTGCCACCTGAGCAGGGTTGAAACACTGAGGATTTCATGTTTCGTCTTCTGAAAAACTGTGAGCCTGAACTAGTTCAATAATAGCTGGTGTACTGAAAGCTATCAGGGGAGTCCATTTAGTGCTAGCAAAGCAGAGCAGAACAGAGCAGTTACATTTGTATGCAAAATTCAGTGCAAACTCTGCAAAATGTATAGCACAAGTAGGAAAATGCTCATTCTGAGATAGCCAGTTATTCTATTACAAGGTCATTCTTCTTCATACTTTAAAAACTTTTTTTTAAAAAGTGAGTGATTAATTTTTCATAACTCACATTATTCAAGGAGTATGCATTAAATCTCTAGCTGTTTGGTGCTGTCACGTTATGGATGATATGAAGGCATAAGTAAAATGCTACATTTCTCTAAATAACAAACTATTGTGAAATCTCTGCAATCCAAGATCAGTATAGAATTTAGCCATCAGAAGTGTCTGCTTTATCAATGAAAATAAAATGTCAAACTGGTTTATCCCAATAAATTACTATAAACATAATGGAAAACACCATTGTGGACCCAATATTTATGATCTTTAAATCCACCCCTAGATTATCCCAGCAATTCCACACAGTCCAAATTCAGTGTATTAATTTATAGCAATAAGTTCCATCACAGTATATCAGAGTTTGTATAACACAAAACAGCTGGTATTGAGAGTCCCTCAGAGAATGTCTCTGTGTAGACCCAACACCTATGTTGGGATGGACGTTCAAGACTTTTAAGGAGACTAATGGTTAAGTTCATAAATGATTTATAGCAGACTCTCAAACTCCCCCAAATGCAAATTGGGGCACTTATTTTGCTGCACCTGCTGTAAATGGAATGTTGGTGGGAGTTTTGTACTTTTCCTCCAAGTCTTTCAAAGTTGTCCATTTCTATTTCTGTCCACACATTCTCCTGCTATTAATGAAGTTAACAATTTTTCATTCTTTTTTGGTTGTCATTCAAGATCTATGCTTCCCACTATCTCCCAAGATCTATGCCTTCCCTATCCCAGGGTAATCTAGTCCATCCAAACTTAATTTTTCATAAGATTTGTATTTAGGAAGATGAATTTTTCATTTTTAGCCCACTAACTGCTTATAACAACATCATCTTCCATAGTTAGAATTAAAGATAAATATTATGTTTCTTATCAATGTATCACTTATTACAAAAGAGTAATTAAATTTGTTCAATTTTAAAAACTGAGATTGTGAAATATATAAATTTCATGGAATTCATTTAACCCTCTTCAACTCGCCTACTGATATTATTTGACTTAAAAACTTAAAAATCATATTTTACCAATTCAATGTACTAAGTGTATGAAAATGAATTTTTTTCTATATAAGGAGAAAAATCAGTGAATTTCTGAGAAAAGAAAAACAAGAAGGAAACCCCAAATAAGGACAAATACATTGAATTTTACCTGCATAGGGACATAAATAATGGGAGCAAGGGAGGTCAATGCTTTATTAAATATAATGATATATTAGGTAATATAAAAGTGATAAGGCATGCTGAGTCTCACTGCAACAATATGTAAAGTCATGAAAACAGCAGAATGCAATAGAGTGAACCCATGAGGAATATTGCATTTACAGCAAAACAATGCTTGAAAGAAGAATGCATCAAAAATAAAATGGAAGAAGTATTTGACAGGATCCTTTTCTTATTGTAAAGGATATCTCTGGTGTTGCTCTGCTGGAGCAACATAATCATAAACATTCCATCCAGGGGTGAAATACTACCAGTTCGGATCAGTTCAGGTGAACTGGTAGTAAAAAATGCTACTGGTCCAAGCGAACTGGTATTTTCCCCGATCAGCTGGGCAATGATAAGATGTGATGCGGGATTTATATTAGCTAGAATCGTAGGATTTCCTGCTTTCTAGCTATTCTACTAACTTTTGCAGATTCGAAAGGCTTCAAGATGTTCCTTTTTTAGGTCTGCCATGTGCGCACTCAGTAGCAGACTCACAGAACTGGTAACAGACTTCAGAGGATTTCACCCCTGATTCCACCCTGTAGCATGTACAAGATGCCAAGCACGGGTGGTTTCTACTTACCTTTACTACAAGTTTTCAATGGGGCCACACATGCATAGAAGCTTCCTGATGACATCAGGGTCAGTGGGCAGAGCCTCCTGCTGGTTTTACTACCAGTTCTATAGAACCAGTCCAAACCGGGGGCAACCCACCACTGGTGCCAAGTCTAGAGCTACCAGTCCAGAAAAAGTGCAGAGAAGAGCAACAAAAATGATTAGGGGACTGGAGGATAAAAGATATAAAGAACAGTTGCTGGAACTGAATATGTCTAGTCTTATGAAAAGAAGGGCTAGGGGTGATAGGTGTGTTCCAATATTTCAGGGGCTGCCACAAAGAAGAGGAAGTCAAGCTATTCTCCAAAGCACCTGAGGGTAGGACAAGAAGCAATGGAAACTAATCAAGGAGAGAAGCAACCTAGAACTAAGGAGAAATTTCATGACAGTTAGAACAATTAATCAGTGGAACAACTTGCCTCCAGAAATTGTAAATGCTCTAACACTGAAAGTTTTTTGTCTGAAATAGTATAGGGTTTCCTGCCTCCAAGGTCCCTTCCAACTCTGTTATTCTATTCAGTTCTGGATTATGACTACCTAGATGACTACCAGAGAACATCAAAATGTGAACTTTTTCTATATTTCTGCTGCTCTCTGATGATAATTCAAATATTTACAGACTAGATCTAATAGCCCAATAAATATATCCCAGGATATTCTTAAATCTTTTACATCTGGAATATGTACAGTTTTGAAGGAAAGGAAATAAAGCATAAATCCACTTGCTTCTGATTTGAAGTAACCTACACAGCAAATAATTCAAGAGTAACAATAAATTTGTAAAATTTATATTTTACAAATCTAGTGTTTATAGAGCCATGAATATGTCTCCTATTTTTTTAAGTGGAAGAGACAGTTCCATGTTCACTAAGAAAGAACTGGCTATGTAATTGACCTATATGATTAAGTGACTAAATCCCTTTCCTAATCCCTTTCCTGATTTAAACTTCAAACTAGAGCATTCTAGTACAGATAGTCCTTAAAACACATCAATTCATTCAGTGACCATTTGAAATTAAACCAGTTCTTGCACTTCTGACTATCAAAGCATCTCCATGGTTATGTGATCAAAATGTTGGTGCTTGACAACTGAAATGTATTTATATTTGTAGCATCCTGAGCTCATCCAATTGGCATTTGCACCTTTCTCAGCTGGCTTCCAACAACAAAGTCAATGGGGGAAGCTGGATTTGCTTAATGAACACATGATTCACTTATGAACTGCAGTAATTCACTTAACAACTGTGGCAAAAATACTGTAAAATCAGGCACAACTCACTTAACAACTGTCTTGCTTATCGACAGAAATTCAGGTCTCAGTTGAGGCCAGACTCATAAGTCAAGGACTACCTGTATCATGTCCCTATTCTATAAAATTGTCTAATGTCTTCTATTTTAACAAAAACCTAAAAATTGCTGATGATGAACCTGTTAAGTTCTTTCATTGGATTGTACAACTGAAAGCATAAAAAAACCCCTTATTATTTAGTCATAGTGAAATATACAGAGGAAATCCATTCTCACTTTACTGAGCTATGAAATACTGCAGAGAAGCTGTATTTCTTTTCTTTCTTTTCTTTTCTTCTTTTTATTTTTGGGGTAACAAGTAATTTTCTTCATTAAGCTGACAGGCTGTGAACACCATGGAAGGTCACCTCAAGAATATCGCTAAATTTCACAATTCCTCGAGATCTATATTCTGTTCCTTTCTTTCTGAAGTATCCAAATGGTCTACATATGTTTCCTTTGAGCAGATGCATTGGGGTGGGTGGGGGGGGCAGGGGGAGAAATGGATAGCAAAGAAAGAGTTTAAAAATGTACTCTGCTCATTTGATTATAATTAGCTGTGTATATGTAGCAATGAAGCACAATACTTACAGCTCTACTCCCACATGCATGCCCATGATAGTAGTCAACCTTCACAGAATATTCATGTGATCAAGCAGAGCAGCTGTCAGATGCTCCATAATTTAGTTAACTGCCGCATCATAAGACCAACGCTATGAAGACAGAAAATCTGCATCATCTTCTAATATTGTTTGATTATTCTACTTGAATTATGACATGCTAATTCTTTAGTTGTTGCCATTTTTTTTTACTCAACAGAAACTTATTTTTAAAGAGGGCTAGAATGAAAAATGACTCAGGTTTTTCTAAAAATGCACATGTTGGCATTAAGATAACGAAAGACAATGGAAAACAATTTGCAAGATTCCATTATCTTCACTATCCATTGTGTTATGATGTATTCATCTTCCTTCATACATAAAGATTTACATGGTTTAAGTGAAGCCATTTTGTCCAAATTGGCAAGAATTAAAACTACAATGTGCTTCTAGGGTACCTGTCAGCTCCAGCGTGCCGGCTGGCCTAGAGCTGTCATTCGGAGGGGAGGCAGCCACTGCTCTCCCTGGCCATACTGGGATGTCCTGGATGACTGGTCAGGAAGGGTCTTCCTGTAAAGGCTGACTGGCAGTAAAGGCTGACTGGCAGCGAAGGAAGAGGAAGACCAGTCCTCTTTAAAAACTTACTGGCAGTGGAGAAGGAGGAAAAGGAAGACTGGATTTAAGGCATATGCTGGCTTCTTTACATGTATTATCCCCTGCTCATTTCAGGTCACATGGGAAGGAGCTACGTGCATCAGTGGGTGGTTGGATCTTATAATTTAAGAGGTGGTGGGGAGCACGGGTGGTTAGCCCTAACAAGAAGTTCCTTTTGTGATTGTCAGTGAGTGCCAAAAAAGAAGTAAAGCAGGCAGCAACAAACCAAGTTTGTATTTGGCTGTGTTTCTTTCTTTTTCTTTTTGTTTGGAACCTGACAGTACCTATGTATCAATCAGAAATTAATTAAATAAATTATCATTTTTAATCAGTTTTCAACAGATACACTTCTTCTGATAAGTTCTCTCTCTCTCTCTCTCTCTCTCTCTCACACACACACACACACACACACACACAGAGATGCAGACACATAAACACACAGATGTTTATATGCAACCTTTTCTGAAAGCAACATTTTTGTCAAAATCTTATCAATTTAGTCTCTTTAATTCTGTTAGGGATAATAGCTTGCAGAAAATAGTATAAACTACATTTCAAGTAATCTAATAGAACTGCTCTATCTTCCTTTTTTAGCTCATTTTTTATAACTCATTTTTATCGAGCGAAAGGGAGAGGAACTGTTACAGACAGGTTTATTGTAGATTGATATTTGATTATTATTAGCCATTAAGACATGTGATTATACCTACAGATACTTCTGATCACATAGAACCCTTATGAGCCTAATAAGTATTCCTACTCCAGTGGTGAAATTCCAATTCTTTTACTACCGGTTCTGTGGGCATGGCTTGCTGGGTGTGGTGTGGTGTGACGTGGTGAATGTGGCAGGGGAAGGATAGTGCAAAATCTTCATTCCCTCCCAACTCCTGGGGGAAGGATATTGCAAAATCTCCATTCCTACCCCACTCTGGGACGAGCTGGAGGTGGTATTTGCCAGCTCTCCAAACTACTCAAAATTTCCACTACCGGTTCTCCAGAACCTGTCAGAACCTGCTGAATAGCACCCCTGTCCTACTCTACAAAACATTGTTAACCATTTCAAAAAAAAAATTATAAAGAGTTAAAAGAAATCTAGAAAAAATTAAACAGGAGAAATAGACAAAAGTAAAGCTTCTTTTCAATATGATGTTTTACTGCTTCACTTTATCTTGCTGAAGGTCAAGTAACATATGGCTGACCTTGACAGTTTAAAAAAGCGTAGAAAAAAGTGTGCAGAATCCTTGTCTGAGTCAGAAACAATTGAATCAGTTGAAGAAGTTAAGCCTTCAAGTCATTTACCTTTATTGGAGGACAATAGAAGTTTTTTTTTTTTTAAACTTTCATTTATTCATAGAATAGGATTTCAGCAGCATGGGTCCTTTTTCTATATGGGTTACATATGTCCCTTGCACTGTATCATTCTGCTGAAAGCTACTAAAGCGTGTAGATGCCATTAGAGGATCGTAAATCAGACCCTGGAAATTGTGTTTCATTAACATTGACATAATAATTTAAAATTCATATTTATAAAAACTACATATTATATAAACCTGAAAGTACCCTGTTTCCCCCAAAATAAGAGATCCCCTGATAATAAGCCCAATCGGGCTTTGAGCACATGGAAATAAGGCCAAGCGCTTATTTCAGGGTCTTATTTTTGGGGAAACACAGTATTAATATTGATGAAGGATAAAGTAACTTTTTATATGCTGTTTGCTTATCTTTCTAAATGTCTTGTAGGCAAGCTTCCAATCACCTGATTGTCTTAGTTTTCTTTTCCTGTTATTAAATGCTGACAATGATCAATTACTGTACTCCATAATTATGCAAATGAGGCTGTATTGCAAAGTTATATAAGTCATAAAACCAAAGTATTTTTTAATTTTTAATTCTTCTTAATCAACTGAATATAGATTTTGCTTTTTCATCATTTCTATTCAGTTGGTTGATATTTGTGTAAAAGCATGACATTCAAATCTGTTTTTCTGGTTAGTTTAGTCATTTCCCAATATAATACAGTGTGATCCCTTATTGCTGACAAGGGATTAATTCTAAATTACATATGCATATACTTGTTTTTATTATATTATTTTGTTTTCATTAAATCTTTATTGTTCAAAGATATTGCAGTATCTACCAGATTCTAACAATAGAATAAATAACTATTACATAAGAAATTCAAAATGAATTCAGCAAATGACATGCAGTGCCATATCTTTGTGTTTAGTATTTTGAACTCATGACTTCTTGGCTATGTCAGAACAGTTATTCTAAAATAAGGTCTAGGAAAAAAAGTGTTTGTTTGAATTTGTCAGTGAATCTTCAGCACAAAATCAACTTACAAAAAGAGTGTTAAGTATCATTTCCAAGAACATCTCATATGAAACCATAGTACAGACAAAACATGGTGAAACAGACTAGCTCCAGGTTGGCAAAGGACTGGCACAAGGCTTTGTTAATTATTCAATTTATAATTTATAAATTGTATACATCATATGTATACAGTATAATGTATATATAATGGATGCATATTAAGGGAAGTTGGATTAGAATAAAATGAACATGATTTTAAAACTGGAGGAAGAAACACTACTAACCTGTACTAGGCTGGTGGTACTAGTAATTAATGCAAACTCTAGTAATTAAAGAACCCAGTGAAAAATGGGAACAGAATAAGATCAAACTAATGATAACATATTGAACAATTAGTCTTAAAATTAGTAATGAAAATATTGAAGTGGTGAATAGCTTCTGCCTTTTAGAAGCCACCATCAACAGTAAAGAAACATTTCACAAATAAGCATGTGGTAGAGCAGCCATGAACGGCATGGAAAAAATACTCAAATGCCATGATTTCTCTATACTTACAAAGGTCAGAATCATATTTTAAGCAATTATTTTCATTATAACCTTCTATGGCAGCCTAAATTGGACTTTGTAGAAGCAGGATAACAAGAGTATTGACACTTTTGAACTTTGATATGAAGAAGACTCCTAAGAATACATTGCACAGCAAACATAATTAATGTAAGCAAATGAATATTTAAACAAATCAAGCCCAAATTCTCACATGAGGCACAAATCACTAAACTCAAATTATTCTACTTAGGGTATACTATGTAAAGACCTAACTCTATGGAAAGGGCTCTAAGGTTGGGAAAAGTGGAAAGAAGGAGAAGAAGAGAAAGAAAAACCAACAGCAAGATGGATAGACTCAGTTACAGTGGTGATGAGTGCACTATTAGAAGAGCAGAAAGACCAGGTTAGGAAGAAAATCTATCTATGTGGTTCTAGCAGTTGAAATGATTCAAGATCATATAATCAAAAGATAATTGTTTTTAAGGAAATAAATTACTTGGTGATAAATTTCAGAGTGATACTTTTTTAAATTGGAGGAACACTAGGGAAATTATATAAATCAGATAACTGAAAAAGAATCCTTTATTACTGAATTAATACTTTCCCATTTCCCTGCCCTAAGCACTACCATAATTCTAAATCATGCCATGATTACTTGGTCTCCAAATAAATTACTATATTTTTCAGAGTATAAGATGCAGTATAAGATCCCTAAAAGTGGATGAAAATTTCGGTGCGTCTTATACAACAAATGTTGCGACTGAATGGGCCGCAGCGGTGGTGAATGGGCCGCAGCAAACAGGTGGCGGCAAATAGGCCATGCCGAATAGGCCATGGCAGAGAACAGGCCATGGTGGCAGCAGCAAATGGGTGGCAGAGAATGGGCAGCAGTGGCAAACAGGTGGCAGCGACAAACGGGTGGCAACAGCTAACAAGCAGGGGGCAGCTAACAGGCAGTTGCAAATGGGCAGTGGAGAATGGGCCATGCAAAACGGCCATGGTGAATGGGCCAGATGAATACTGGATGGATCCTGGGAGGCAGATTTTTTTTTCTTGTTTTCCTCCCCAAAAACGGTAGGTGCATTTTATAATCCGGAGTGTTTTATACTCCAAAAAATATGGTATTTACTGAAATTGTTAATAGAGTTTTTCAAATTAAATCTTTTAACTTAGCATTTTACTGAAGGTACAAATTTTAGCTCAAAATATAAGGTTGAAGTTCAAATTTTTAAAAAAAGATTTACCTAGGAACAAAAATTATTATAATCTTGCCTGAATGGGTAAATAGATAAATTTGTCTTTTGCTTTATGGTTTAAAACATTAGTTGAATTGTTTTGACAAAAGAATGAACATGCAATATGAAGATTATTTGGTATTTCCATGATAATAATATCTTACTTATATGTGTATGTAGTCTATATGAATATTACTACAACAAATTTAAATACATTGTCTAGTGCTCTGTGAAATATAAAATAAAACTATACTGTTATGCTAATCCTCATGATATTTATAGGGAAGAAATATTGGATCATTGATTGTATGAAGGAAAAAGAAACTCTGAAAATTCATTATTCCCCCCCACCACCACCATCAAAACTCAAAGCCTGAAATCATCAGAATGCATACCTACTGCAATGTAATCTGGTCACAATTTTGTGATTTTCTTTTTATGACTATACAATAGAACCAGTTAAGTCTCTACTCACAAGTTTATGTTATACATTTTTGTGTTACCCTTTTTGTGCTATCATTTAATATCATTCAGCATATCCATGTACAAAATATAAGACAAATCTAAGTTACCAATTGTTCAGGTTGTAGTGCACTTGTAGTACAGCACTTTGATCTTGCAAGACTGCTTGGAAAACAAATAAATGTCCAGGTATAAAAATGATGATGAAGTGCCCCTCAGGAGGAAGCATGATGCATTATTTACTGGTAGCTTGACTAGCTGTAGTGAGGAGACACTATAAGGTAAGCGTTGTTTCTTTCTTCCCTTAGGTAAGTTTTTAACAGTTCCCTCCTAATGGTTTTTGATTCATATGTTCTTGTAAATATTTCATTAGAATATAGTACATTAAAACCATTTCTGCCATCTGCTTTAAAATACCATAATGACAAATGCACTATGCAGGAAGAAGGAAGTTTCCATACACTTCCTCTGCCATCCATAATACATTGTATATTTATACAATGCCTTATTGCATAGTATTACAATAAAATCTAAAGTTCTATGTTAAAATCCCTACATACTCTTGTGCTTTCATAAATTTCAAATAGATTATGTTTATGTGTCTAGTATTTTGTCTTCCTTACAAGTTTGGACATCAGTCTTTAAAGATGGCCAAACTGCTCTGTGTTTGAGACTGAATAACAATGAAATATGCATTATCTAAAGGATTTCTGCCTGAAGAAATACAAAATAAGGACCTCCTTGAGACTTAAACAGAGTAACATTAATATGTAGCCAGCTGGTGCCATCGCTGGCTATTGGGGGCGAATCACTAGCCCCCACGGAGAGGGCTCACAACTTAGGTGTCCTCCTGGACACACGGCTGTCTTTAGAAGAGCATATGACGGCCGTGGCCAGGGGGGCTTTTTATCAGGTTCGCCTGATATGCCAGTTGCGTCCCTTTCTGGATCGGGACTCCCTATGCACGGTCACTCAAGCACTCGTCACTTCCCGCCTGGACTACTGCAATGCTCTCTACATGGGGCTCCCCTTGGGCTGCACCCGGAGGCTGCAGTTGGTCCAGAATGCGGCCGCACGGGGGATTATGGGAGCGACGGGGCGCTCACATATAACACCTCTCCTGTGCGAGCTGCACTGGCTTCCTGTGGTCTTCCGGGTGCGCTTCAAGGTGTTGGTGACCACCTTTAAAGCACTCCATGGCTTAGGGCCGGGGTATTTGCGAGACCGCCTTCTGCCACCAATAGCCTCCCACCGACCGGTTCGCTCACACAGAGAGGGCCTCCTCAGGGTGCTGTCGGCCAGGCAGTGCTGGCTGGCGACCCCCAGGGGACAGCCTTCTCTGTGGCAGCACCTGCCCTCTGGAATGACCTGCCCCTGAGATATGCACAATATCAGACCTCCGGACTTTTCGTCAGGCCCTGAAGACACACTTGTTCCATCTAGCTCGGCTGGCTTGATCCCATCCTCTCAGTTTTTAATCGAATTTTGGTTTTAATTGGGTTGTTTTAAAGTTGGGCCAAAATTATTTAATTATTTTTTAAAATGTTTTTAAATTTTATACGCTATGTTTTATCCTGGCTGTACACCGCCCTGAGTCCCGCAGGAGAAGGGCGGTATAGAAATATAATAAAATAAATAAATAAATAAATAAATAAATAAATAAATAAATAAATAAATAAATATGTAAGTAGAAAACCATTTTAATTGATAAAAGGGTTTTGGCTGACAAAGAAGGCATAGCCCGTTTGATCTAGTAATTAAGGCACCAAGCTAGAAAGTGGGAGAGCAAAGTCTCACTTTAATTATGAAAGCCAGATAACTTTGAGCCAGTCACTCTCTGTCAGCTTCCTCACAGGGTTGTTGTTGAGGGAAAAATAGGAGTAGGAACGTATTAGATATGTTTGGAGCCTTGAATTATTTTAAAGTTGATAAAAGTATCAAACAAACAAACAAATAAATAAATGTTATCAAACAAATATTTCCTTCAAATTATAATTTATATTTATGGTTAAAACACACTAGAAATACCTATATCTTTATAATATTAAACTATCTAAAACCCCACCAGCCAAACCTCAAAAATTGGATGACTAATTAACTATAGACACGAGTGAAGAGATGCATATAAACTCTAAATTGTATACATTTCAGGTACAATTGAAGAATAATTTCATCAAGAAGGAAATTCTGCAATATCTGACAATGAAGTTATCTCATGAAAATATACCCATTAATGATTACAAGTATAGCAAGTATATAAGAGAAAAGCTGTTATACCAGGTCCTAAGAGTACATAGACTTTATATTTTATCATAGTAAACAAGGTTTGGTAGAAAATAATAGCCAGTGCAAAGCTTTCACAACTAGAATAATCAGTTCTTAGTTTGTTGTCCATTTCTGTATTTTCCAAGATAATACACAGCACATAATTATTACCCAATCATAAAGTTTTATGAAAGATTTTTATGCACAAAAGAGTGGCCAAATTCCAAGACCAAGATACAAATGTTACACTTTGTATGTCCACCACCTTTTTTTAGTCCATCTGAAAAAGCCACATTTGTATGTATATTTAGTCAAAACTGTATTTAGTACAATAGAATACCCCTTTGAGCTCTTTGAAATTGGCATTTTGCAAAGAATGTTAATGCAAACCATCTTTGCAAAGAATGTTAATGCCAATCTTCTCTCCTTGAAATGTTAAGCAGCTGCATCTTTGGAAGCCTCATGCAACTGCTTCTCCGTTAAGCCCTATTTGTGTGTGCATGTTTTGCTTGTTGATGGACTCAACACAAATATTACATTGTCCTAATATGTACTTATTTTATTAATTCATTATTAATATGTACTTATCATTAATTCATTCTTAATTGTTTATAAGCGCCTATCTCACATTTGTGACTTTGGACAGCTTATATTAAAACATAAAGAGTACAAAAATCAATCCAATCAATCAATCAATCAATCAATCAAACAGCCATGCAGACAACACAAATGTTAAAAACAAATAAACCATTAAAAGACATAGAATATGATCACAGGGACAGCACAATTACTCAGGAACAGTTACAGACATTTTATGGGCTTAGGGGAACTATACCACTATCTGATCCCTAGGCCATTCCAATCCTTTTATCATAATAAAAAGGGCCAACTAGAGAGCACACATGGAACTATCAATAACATTGTCAAAGAAATAAAATTCATAGGAAGGAAGGAAACAATATTCTAATATTCTGATATACTCATCAGCAGAGTCAGTGATGCCAAATTAGAAATACTTCTATCATAAAACCACCACACCAACTAGGTGTGGTGTACAAAAACCGCAACCCAAACTCCCACAAGAGAAGCTGTGTAAGAATACTATTTGTATGAGCACTACCAAAGTGTAGCAACCTTGATCATATAAAAAAGGAAACAAGTCATCTAGACAACATCTTTCAACAAAATAAATATCCACAAAACTTCATCAAAAAGTTCTTGACCACTCAACCCAATATAGCACAACCAATGCATGCTGTGAAAAAGGATTTTTAAAAAATAGTGTACATTAAAAAAATAGCATAGAAACCACCAACAGAATATTACAACCACATGGCATCACCATAGCATACAAAAAAAACTTACAATCTTCCAAAACATCCAAAGTAAATCAAAAGCCCCAAAAGCCCCATAAGTAAAAACAGGAATCATCTGAAACATACTATGTAAAGACTGCAACAGCCACTGTGTAGACAAAGAAGCAGAAGATTGGCAGAGGGTATCCATGAACACCAACTAGCAATCAGACGATATGATTGAAACTCCTTAATTTCACAACACATGGACAAACTTCACCATAGTTTCAACTGGGAAACTACGGTCATCCTAGATCAAACCAAGTCCAAAAATGCTAAATAATTCTTGAAAGCCTAGCACTCAAATTGGCCATCAACAGGCACAAAAGTAAACAAAAAGGTTAAAACAGCTCCTCACCAGTAATCAACACAGATGAGCAGAATGACACCAAGATTAACATTACATCAACAATCAAGAAGTAAAAAATACCCCAATCAAGGAACTGCAAAACAAGCTAACAGTAAACAGCAACCCAATCAAGGAACCATCAAAACTGCTCCCACCAACAGTGACGGGGAAAGCCACTAAAATATAATATGAAAACAAACCCAGTCCCTTCTAGCACTGATGATGTTACCTAGTTTGGTAATGATATGTCTGCAAGAAAACAACCAAGGTCAGAAAGCACCAAGGAATGTACACTTTTATAGATTGTTAGATTGAACTAGGCAATCTGTGACCTATTGGGTCATCATTTCAGAGGTATTTCTTTATCTAAATAAAGAAACAGAATGATCATGTGTGGGTAAAAAGTAAATGAATATTTTGTATTTTTTTTCAAATTTAAAGTCAATAAAGTGAACTTACTTGCTTTACCACATTTTCGGATTTTTGGAAACTGAGTTTATTTATTTATTTATTGGTTCGATTTATATGCTGCCCTTCTCCGGAGACTCAGGGCGGCTTACAATGCGTTAAGCAACAGCCTTCATACTTTTTTGTATATACCTGCTTAGTAGGCCTTTCACCCCACCCCCCTAAGCAGTGTTCTTTTTTTATACAAAGTCAGATTATTGCCCCCACAATCCGTGTCCTCATTTTACCTACCTTGGAAGGATGGAAGGCTGAGTCAACCTTGAGCCTGGTGAGATTTGAACTTGCAGTAATTGCAGGCAGCTGGCAGCTAAGTGCTACTTTAATAGCACTTTAGTCCACTGCGCCACCAAGGCTCCTTTTATTTCTGGTTCTGCTGAAGTTTATTATATTTTCTTCAAATCAATAAGTTTCTTAAAATATTGTAGGCTTTCCATGCTACATTTAGTAGAACTTTTGCTTCATCCTCATCTTTCATATTTTATGCCCAAACCAATTCTAGTTTCCCTGTGCTACCAAAATTCAGTTTCTTCCGGAAATTTTTCTCTTTCTGCAAAGATAGTTTCTATTATCTCAATATAGCCACCATAGCAATATATAACCAGGATCATAACTTTGGAAGAAAGCAGTGTACGGCAGAACTGCTAACATGCTACCACTTTAATTTCATTTTTATCAAAAAAAATTAATATCCCTGAAGAGTGATAGCTTGGCAGAAGGAAAATTCCAATAGAAGAGAATATTTGTAGTTTAGGGTTAAGTGGAGTCCTTGGTGTTCTATGAGCTTGGTGGTTTTCGTGCAGACGTTTCATTACCAAACTAGTAACATCATCAGTGTATCATCAGATAGGGTTGTCATGTAACATGTCATGATCATTGTGTGGAAATCAGTAAAAAAAAAACCAAAATAATTTTACTTATTCTGCATTTAGGAAATATTTCCCCATTATTTTTACATTTTGTACTTTTTTTTTCAGGTGCTGTGTGGAAAAAAATGAAACAATAACAGTATACTCAAAATTATTTTCAATGATATCACAGCCTATTTTACCATACTTTTTTTTTCATCTATAGTTAGGAATTTTGTGTGGTCAAGGATTTGTACTGTATATATATATTAAATTTTGGGATTAGGGCCAATAAGGAAAATGCAGTGGTCCACAATTTATAAGTCATGTATAACAGTTTCATCAAGTTAATATTACCCTTCTAGGAATAAATTGCACTTTTATTCTAGTTCATTGTGAAGTAGCATCTTTGACATCTTAATTATATACGATGTAATATTAATCAGCAGCTGATATCTAAACCTTTGTCCCTTTAATTTCCATATAATGTATGGCTTTCAGAAAAAGAAGTTTAGTTTTATTCTATGGTCTCAATTTAATCATACCTGTGTGCATTTTAAAGACCAGTTATTATTGGTGTATTGTACTTTAGAACAAAGTTGTAATTTTTAGAAGCAGAACAAAGAGAAAGCAAGACACAAATTCTGATAATTTTTTTAAAAAAATATCTGTGAATTTGAAAGCCATTGAAAGCAATTAATGTACCTATGTTCCTTGTATCTTTTCTTTCCTTTCTCTCTTTTTCAAACAAAAAAATACTAAGTTTCAATGTCATGATCTCTGCAGTGCTAAGCCAATGGACCCATGGACTACAATCGTGTGCAGATTTTACATACTTAAACATATTTCTATGTTTTTGTTTTAAGACATGCCCAGTGACATTTGTAGGGACAGAAGAGTCAAGATTGCTGTCCATGGCAGCCTAACTGAAGCCTCCTTTGCATGTGCATTGGCCATGCACACAGGTGGAAAGTAGTGACTGCCATATTAATTTATTTTTTATTTATCCCTGAAGATATTGCTGGCCTTGTCTATCTTCATTCTTCAATAAGAAATCAGAAAATCTCTGCTTGATCAGACCACAGCCCATCTTCTCTTTCTCCCTATACTGTGTATTTATCATGGTGTATTTGGAATACTCAGAAGCCTAGACCAAAAAGAAATATCTAATTCACTGACGATTCTGAGCAATCACAATTTAAGACATGCTACCTCTAGTAAAAGAAGAGGTAAACATCATTGATAGACTGATACTCCATAAATTAGTTTTTCCTCCTTTTAAATCCATCTATTTTTTGCTTATCTTTGAAATGCAGGAAAAGAATAAGGGTATCCTTGAATATTGAGACTAGGATGTAGTGACAGGAAGGAAGAGTACTTTGAAAAAGTTTCAAACTTATGTACTTTTTTATGCATATAAATTGCATAAAAGTATCTTTAGGTGTCTTTAGCATCTTTAGGTTTGCCAATCCCAAATCTGTCTATATTCAGCTTCAGTGGATAATTTTGTTATGTTCAAGAGATGAAAAAAATGAATATTTCTCTACATGATCATATCTTACATAATTTGACGTATCTAGACAATGTATGGCACTCCTCTGTCAAAAATAAAATTGTTGCAAAATTGTTGTAATCTTCCTTATAGGAGAGTTGCTCTAACTCTGTAATCATTTACATTCCCTGTAACTTTTCTAGTTTAATAATATCTTACCTTACATGCAGTCACTAGAACCATACACAAACTTTTATGTACATTAGTTTTGTATAAGTACATAGTTATATCAAAAATTCTATTTTCAGTTCCCTTCCTAATAGTTCTAATGAAAAATCATTGTCCTCCTCCTCCTCCTCCTCCTCCTCCTCCTCCTCCTCCTCCTCTTCTTCCTCCTGTCTACTATTATTCCAAGATCCTTGTTCTTATTAGTTGCTGCCAGTTCAGATCCCATTACAGGATGAGTGATTTTGTTATTCTGTTATTCCTCCCATATGACAGTATCACTTTACTCTTATTCACATCAAGCTGTATTTGTCATCTAAAACTCATTTATCAATCTAGAGAAATCCTTTAATAGTTGTTCACATCCTTTTTGAATTTACCAACCTGAACAGTATGGCATTATCATCAAACATGGCAAACTCACTGCTCAGTTCTAACTTCAATTAATGTATACATAAATGTAAAAGCAATGTTATGAAACCAAGCACTGAATATTCCTGTATGCTCATTTTGTTAATGTGTTTTTATTCAATTACCATATATGAGCGCTCCTATCTTTGTGACCCAGAGTTTGCCCAGAAGTTCTTCTGATGAGGGACTTCAGCAAAGAATCTTGAAAGTCTAGCATAGAATATCTATTGATTATATTAAATTATGCTTGTCTGCTATGCTGACAGCCTCAAAAATATGAAAGGTTAATGAAAAAAGACTAAGTGTTGTGAAAGCAGTGTGGATTAATATTCAGCAAGGTCATTCTTTTATGTGTTAATTTTTGTTTCATAATACTTTTAACCATATTTTCAGAAAAGGTTAAACTAACTGCTTATAGATTCCTTTATCAACCCTCAAACATATTCATAAGAATTTGAGATCACAATAGCTCTAAAGAACAGATTTAAAAAAAACAAAAACAAAAACAAATTCTACATTTTAAAAAAAACATTGATAATTTCATATTTACATTTTAAAAAAACCCTGCACTGATACCAGTTGGAGCTGGGGATATATTTATATTAACTAGTTTCATTTATTAATAATATCTTGTCACCTCTATCTCTATTGATTAATTTAATCATTCCCTCCAAAAAACACCAGCTTGGACAAAGACATTTATCTTATATCCTCAGCAGTAAAGATAGAAAGAATTTATTCAATTTCTCTATTGTTTCCTACCTTTCTTTATCAAATTTTTAAACCCCATTCATTCAATAACTGAAAGCCCTCCCTGGTTAGGTTTTTATTCTGTAAATATTTGTAAACTTTCATGTTGTTTATTTTAATATATTATGCCCAGTGGCTTCCTAATTTTTTAAATCATTATTTTGCAGCTTGCAATTATTTGATGCATGTTCAATGTTTAAATCACCTTGTCTTCTTCATTTTGGAAAATCTTCCATTTTTGGAAGAAAAAAAAATCTTAGTTGTCTTAAATGTCATTACTTACCTTATTTGTTAATCATCCATATAGTACAAAGCCTTTGTCACTTTTCCAGCAAATTCATGTCTGCTTCCTGCAATTTATAAAAGTTACAAATTGGGCTATGAACTTCAGTCATGGCTCATTCATGCTTGGTGAGCTGGAATTCCTTACAAGAACCACCCTTTTCATATATCTGATTGTCTTTTCATTTTTGATTGAAGCCAATGAGATTGGGAAAGATAAATTATCTTATATAAAGATATAAGTATATAATTTACTTTATAATTATATAAAGTAAAGTTATACACAGAATTTAGGGTATTCTTTTTGGATATGGAGATTTTATTTCCAAGTGATAAATAGGGAGAAATGACCAGGAAAGATCAGAAAGTTATGGATCTGCTACTCTATGTCCTTCTAGAAAACTTCTCTATTATTTTCCCTCTCCAATCTGCCTTCTAGTTTCAATCTGTTCAATCTGTTCTTTGCAAAATCAAAGGTAAAGGTTGGATTTTGCACTTTGAAATTGAAAAATATACCTAGAGTTAGGTTGTATTGTAAACTTAATGAGCTTGTTTTAAAAGCAAACTTTTGAAGTAGACAGGTTACCGCTTTGTGGCTTTTATTAAAATACTTGGTTTAAATCTATTCTCCAATTTTAAGTTTAGAGCTTAGCTTGCCAGTCTAATTAAAGCAAGGCAGCAAGAGCTGTAAGTTCTTACATGGTTCCCTCTCCTGGGAGCAATTTCCTGGGTGATAGGTTTTCTAAGAATTACACTCCTGGGATTCAGTTAATATTTTGTTTAATAAGTGAGCAAATGCCACTTACTAGGACTCTGCAGTGCTTTGATCTGCTCTTCGGAAAGTGCTTGGGAACATGAACATAACACCTGTCTACAACACTTTAAATCAGATGTTCCCAATAAAGTTTGTGCAATCTCAGGAAATGTTGCAGATGCAGAAAAGGAAATGCTTACATTCCTAAAAGGATCTAGGGCAGTTTTTAGAAACAAGATCTAAACATTCTATATATCTAGTAATTACCCATGCATTATTTGGATTCTTTACTCACTGAACCATTTCAATGTAATTTATGAATGAGTATCAACCCTATGCTTTGTTAGCTGGGGATCTTAATACTAAGAAAGTACACCATTCCTATTAAGTTCTGTGTGCCAGGAGACATCCCATTTATTTCTAAATATTCTAGGATTTACAGACCCACAGTATTCTAATACTACACACTAATTTTCCTCTATTTATCACATAAAAATACAATTATTTGCAGTGATAAATACAAATGATAGCTGGTAACCATAGACAGTAGAGATTGGTCTGCTAGTGAATAGGTAATGCCACCCTTAATCCAGCATGAGATTACAACAATACATTTGATTGCCTCAAACTATTGTATTGGTACATTATATCACTGTACTGAACTTCATTGCATACTGTACTGTACTTCGTTGCATACTGAAACATATGCTAGTTTGCTACTACTTCATATTTAGAGCTAATTTAATACATAAAAATGGCTTATTATTAGACCTATACAGCATGGGATCAAGGAAATATCTAATTATCATTTGTAAATGTTGCTTCCATCTTTGACAGGAAGACTATATTGTTTTCATGAAGCAGCTCTATTAGATTGCTCCATAAAGGAATGACTAATATGTTTTAGTCCTAACTTAAATGGCATTTGGAAATGAATCAAAAATTTCCTTTTCAGGTGTTTATTTTTTTCTTCTTGGGTTAATATTTTGTTTCATATTTTCCCAGTTGTTGGCATAAATTGCATTTGTTCTTCATTTTGTTATTTGTTACTGTTTTGTTTTCAATATCTTCATCACCCCTCTTGAACTAATCAGTGCAGCCATCCGTCACAGCATTGTTGTTGTGGGAAAAATGGGAGGAAGAAGAAATATTAGGTATCTTCACTATCTTGAGTTATTTATATATAAATAATAAAGGCAGGATATTGACCCTAGGTAGAGTAAAAATGGCAGTCCTAATCTGGAAAACTCTAGTGGCCATAAGGGGTCCTACTCCCAAATTCCTTAATACCCTATTCTTGAAATTAGGCTTACAGGAGCAGTTGGGACTAATGCTGTTATATCAGCCTTACTGCTGTGTAGCAACTGCCTGGACTGCTGGAAGCTATCTCAGGGCTGGCTGTAGAGTTATGATTCTGGAGGACTTCAATTTGCCATCCCTGGGATAGGCCTCCAAAGTGGTTCAAGAATTCATACCCCACATGATGAACATGAGCTTCTCCCAGGTCATTCTTAGCACAACTCAGTGAGGTGGCCTCACCCTGGATTTGGTTTTCTTGTCAGAGCAGTGACACTGTGACTTAAGGGAAGAGTTTTCTCTAATCCTTCCATCATGGTGAAATCATGCCTTTCTGACCTTGAGATCTCCTGTAGCAACCCCTTCACAGGGTGGCCAAATCCACTCAACTGGTCCACTCCCAATGTCTGATGGACATGATTAGTTTTCAAAGAGAGCTGGGGGGGGATATCTATCAATCTATTACACAACCTAACTGAGACCCTGGTGGCTGCCTAGAATAGGGAGGCCACTGACGCCATAGATAGGATCATGCCTATGCAGGGCCTTGTAACTCCCTATGGAGGAATTGAAGGCCTTGAAAAAGACGAAGAGAGGCCTGGTACACTACTCGAGGAAAATAAAGAATGAACTCAATCGAACATGAGCTAAAGCTGCTATTAAGGCTTACCTCATAGTGATACCAGTGGTATCTTTTTTATTGCATCCACAGAATAGCAATAGCACTTAGACTTATATACTTCTTCATAGTGCTTTGCAGCACTCTTTGAGGAGTTTACAAATGTTAGCCTATTGCCTCCAACAATTGGTATCTTTCCTATTGCTTCATTTTTCAGAGTTGATTAATAAACAATGGAGTTCTACAAGATCCGCATGCACAGAGACTGTGCACAGGTACAATTTGGTCCAATTCTTGTCACCTTCTCATTTCAAGCAACAATGAGGGTGTATCTCAAGCCAGAGCTTAGGGGGGAAAAACCCACAACTTCTCCTGAAATGGTATTGGGTTCATTAGGAACATAGGGGAGGCCAATATAATAATGGAATTTGGTTTGAAGTGACTAATAAAGAATGTGGAATAGACATAAACCCAACCTATATCTTAAAATACCATTATTGGTCTTCACGTAAGAACCATTTATAAAAAAGAAAAAGCAGACTATATATGGTTAACATATCAAGAGTGATTAGTACAAGAAAGTGAAAACTTATGATGAAGTCAAGATAACAATTGACCTGAAAGGGACAAAGTTTTTAATGACTTCTATCTGCACAACTAAGAAAAAGATTTACTATAGACAAAGAGGCAATTGGAATTGAATTGAAAAATGTACAATGGAATTGGAAGCTGAATTGTGCAAAAAGATTAAATATGACTGCTAAATGTATAAACTTTTGTTGAGATTTGAAACAGAAAAAGAACAAGTTAAAGACTGTATGATAAAATAAATTAAGAATTTTGGCTATATAGAGAGATGGATCAATGGGTGAAAATCTAATTATAAAAGGATTGAAATTCACAATGTGTTATAAATTAAGAGATAAATTGAAACCAAAAGTTTTCTATTTAGGTTTGATGGATAAATGAAATGAAAGAACATATAGAGTTTTATTCTTATATCAGATATATGATAATACTGATACACACACACACACACACACACACACACACACACACACACACACACACACTGGGATGGAAGGATATACAAATTCTCCCAAGGAAAAATGAATTGTGAAATTAATGGCACTGGCTGATATAGCAAAACCGTTTTGATTAAAAATAACAATTTGACTTCTTTTTTTCCACTTTGGGACTTTTTACTTGATAAAGATAAAAATGAAATATTGATTTTGAGATTTGACGATTAGCTATATTTTGAATAAAGAAATATTGTGTGTTGTTGGAATTTAATGTACATTTTATTTTATGTTCTTAGTATTTGTTTAAATATAGAGTTTATTATAGATATTTGATTAAAGAAATATCTAGTAATATATGTATTTGTGAAACTAATATGACACATTTAGGGATTTTATGTTTTATGTAGACTAAGTTTATATTATATATTGGTATCATTTGATTGTTTGGTATGTATATCTTTTATATTTTGTTTTTGTTGTTGTTTTTGTTGAACTAAAACAAGAATAAATTTTATCTTATAACTGTATCATCATTGAAGAGAGTTGAAAGTAACTTAATATTATTTTTGGTGGGTTTTTTAATGCCACTTTTTAAACTTTTCCTCTTATGCCCCATCTCACTTTTCCCTTTTATTGTAATTTTGTACCTTTCATTTTTGAAACTTAATCAAATTCTTTTTTAAAAAAAGTTAAGAGAGATTTTTTTATAAAATGATGCATCTTTGGTATATAATACCAGATACTTCTAGTAAGCTGTAATGGCAAAACAATGTTCCTCTAAACATGTTTCAACTGACACAGCAATTAAATGCAGGTTTAAGGTCGCTAAAATCTCTCTGGAGTTAAAGAGAGATTGGCAGATTACCCATATCTACTTTGTAAAGCTGTTGCTTTTATTGTTTTGTTTTGCTTTGGAAGTTGATGTCAGGAACTGTGTTTTTGTAGTTAGCTTGCAATCAGCTGGTTGTCACTAGATTCTGTCATGCTTATAGTTGCTAATAATGCCTATATGGACTGTAAAATTGAATGGGCTCCTCTCTCAATCACTTTGTATTTTAATTGTTATTTTTCTTTGGCTTTCTTTAAAAGCTAAGAATCTTTATACTGCAAGGTTGATTGAAATCACCAGATGAACTTCTTTCAATAGTTAAAAATAAAAATAAAAATAAGCATGTGTGTGTGTGTGTTTTGACTTGATTTAAGACATTGGCATGCTATTGAAGAGTGACAATTCCCATTGAACAAAACTGGAACTGACTTACAAGTGTAATTAAAAATTATACCTTACAACAAAGAGATGGAAATAATGGAGTTAAAAATGGAAGATGACTCAAAATCTGTAAAACTATATACAAATAAAAAATCAGATGAGCAATCTAGATTATTTTCTTATATTGGATTTACAAGAGCTGCCATGTTGGAAGCATGAACTGGGCCTCAAAAAGATTGGAAGGATTTTGAGGGAAGAGACAAAAAAATTATGAGAAGGAAGATACTAGAACTTTCTTTGAGAAATTTAAAGATCATTCTCAGAAAGAAGAAGAAGGAATACATAACTGTCTTATTAGATCAAGATTAAAATAATGGGCTGCTAGTTTGGGGAACGCTTAATGGATTTTTGATTATTTGAAAGCAAGAAATAAGAAATATTTGTTTAAATGGAAAGGAAATATTCAAATTGAGTGTAATAGATATACTTTATAATATTTGCACTATTACTTATGATATCCTTTACTGGATTTTTACTTTTTACTGGAGAGATAAGATTCTAGAGATGGGCATATAAAAATTGGGGTGAAGTATGGAATGAAGAGATTGCTTGTACAGTGATAATTTTGTAATGATTATTGGGGGATGAAAGGGCATTATTCTGAACTAAAATTGGAAGGCTAGCTTTTAAGAAACTCTGCCATTAAGAAACTCTGTGACTATAATCCCTCTTTGCTGATTCTATTTTAATTCAAAAAGTGTATTTAATAATACTATAAATAAGAAGGTATCAGAAACTCTATTTGTCAAGCTCCTTATGGGTTGTATTGCTATTTCCCTTCTTTGCTTGTTCCTGAAAATCATGAATTTGCACTTGGCACAGACTGCTAAGTCCCCTAAACCACTAAACGTGAATTGTTAGATTTTAAGCCCTGAATACTTCAGATCCCATTTAGTTGAAATTCCTTCTATTTCAATTCTCTTGCAAAGCTTACAGCACTGCTTTCATTTTTAACTACTTATGTTATCTCTCCAGGTTATTCAGAATATATTTTATATTTTTCTAAAGCCATATATGATGGCATTACAGTTGTCAGAATGTAACGGAAGTGGCATTCTGTAGCTTTAACTGACAATCTGTAGGGATATTTACAAGTGTGGCAATACTGCAATGCTCATAAAGTGCAACTTCTTGCTTGATAAACAGTGTCACTGTTCAAGAATAGAACATGTCTGCATTATCTGCCCTTACAAAACTTAAATAGCTACAAGTTTTTTTTTCTTCTGCTATTCAGTTGTATCTGATTCTTTGAGATTGCCTGGCAAGTCTCTGCAATATTTTTAATAGCTTTTCAGAAGTGGTTTGCCATTGCCCTCTCTCTAGGGCTGATAGAAGGTGAATGGCCCAAGATTATTCATCTGCTTTGTGTCCAAGGTGGGACTGGAACTCATAGTTTCCTGGTTTCAAGTGGCACAAAACTGCCACTATCAAGAAGTAATAATTCACATTTAAAAAGGCAATATCTGGAACTGACAGAGCTGCATTGGACTGAGAGCCACCAAAATACTGTATATTGACATATTCAGGATGTGGAAAAGGTGCATCAACAGCCATCAGTAATTAATTATATTTGTATAGTCTGGAAAAGTCCCCAACTCTAAATCATCAATAACTATTCACTTAAATCCAGATGTTGGGGCTGTTGCTATCTTCTTGTTTTCACCCTCTTTACATTATGTTTTACTTAGCATTTTTATGTTTTATGTTATGACATATTTTCTGCCTTCTGGCTTTCCTTGAGGTGCTTGAAAGTAACTATATCTTCTTTTAATATAATTTTTATTAAAGTTGTGTACACAGGTAAAAGATAAACATGAAAGTACATAAACAAAAGTTAAAGAAAAAATGCAAGAAACAACACAGAAAAGGGAGAAAAAAAGATAACTGAAGAAGAAATTTCTGATATATTTAGACAGTTGTCCTTCCATCTTCAAGAAACACAGTTGTCCCTCTTCCATTTTCAAGAAAATAGTTCTCTTCTATACCATATTCAATCTTTCTTAATGGGTAAATCCACAAATCACCATTTTATTTTTCCCCACTTTCAACAAAAAGTCCATAAAGTTTTCAGTTGGTCTTTAAAGTATTTATTGTTTTATGTCTGAATAAGTAGGTCATTTGTCATTTACAAAAATTTACAGATTTTTTGTAAATTTGAAATTTGTAAATCTGTCATTTACATTTGTCATTTACAGAAATCTAGAATTCTGTCATCATCACATTCCATTTCTCCATTGTGTATATTTCAGTATTTCTTCATTGTTATGCATATAATAATCTTGCTACAGTTATCATATACAAAACCAGTCTTATATTAGACTTTTTCTGGCTATCCATAAATATCAATAAAAATTCTAGTTTCATATAAATCTTAATCTTTAAAATTATTTGTATCATCATATAATCATACGTATTTCTATCCCATTTTTTGGTAGTTTTGTTTTTTCCAAGTCAATCTTGCATGATAAAATATTCCTTCATATTTTTCACAACTTCAACATTCACAAAAGTAACTTTATACATTTTATATAATTTCTCTAGTGTCATATACCATTTTACAAATAATTTTAGTAAATGTTTATTATACAATTAGAACTCATACAACTCTAAAATGTATTTTTTAAAAACTGAAAAAAGTTGAAGGGAAAAGGAAAAGGGAGAAATTGAAAAGAGAAAAAAGAAAAAGAAAGTAAAAAAAGCCAATGAGCAACAGCTGATCGGTTGTATTAACTGCAGTCTCATATATTTTTTTCACTTCAAGATATTTCAGTATGGCAACAGATGAAAAATTATGGTCTTCATTATCAATGTAACTCTAAAGCCATGACTTAACATTTATCTTTTGTTAGCCATATGTCTAGCAAGAACATTATTATGTTATATTATTTATATAGGTTTCAACGGAAGCCATAACTTTGAAATATATATAGTTCTACACACACATACACACACAAACAATACAAGAATCAATTTACAAAATGCAAAGTGAGTGAATAAAAGAAAAATCTAAATCAAAGCAATATTTGGTGTGACTACCGTTTGGCTTCAAACCAACATGAATTCCTACACTTGCACAAAATCAGGGATTTTGTAGGATTAGACTCAGGTGTATGATTAACCATCATGCCCCATTAACAGGGGCTAATAATAATCAATTTCATATATAGATTGAAATGCAGCTATTAACTGATAGATAAATAGCTGTGTAGGAAACTGGGGGAGGAACAGTCAAACTCTGCTATTAAGGTGAGGTTGTAGAATACAGTTTCATGTCACAAGTCATAAACTATGGCAAAACTTAGCACGGAAACAAGACAAAAGAAGGTTATACAGCATCAGCAAGATTTCTTCCAGGCAAAGATTTCAAAGGGGTTTCAAGATATGCTGTTCAATCTCTTTTGAAGAAGCATAAGGAAACTTAATGCAGCAAATGAAAGACACATCATTCTTACTTCCCTTTGACATCAGAAGATATCCAGCAATGCCATCAACACAAAACTGGTGGAAACCAGTGGGACTCACGTATACTCATCTACTGTCTGGAAAAGTCTGGCCAGAAGTGGTCTTTATGGAAGAACTGTGGCCAAAAAGCCATATCTCCAAGGCTAAACAATTCAACTATTCATAAAAATATTTGGTGAGATATTTGGTGGTAGCTGGAGGCAGTTTGTTCACTGAAGGATTGAATATGGATACAATAAATGTCTTCAGGCAACAGTGAATCATGGTGGAGGTTCCTTGAAAATGGAGTTGGAGATTTGGTAGGAGCAATGGTGTCCTCAATGCTGAGAAAAACAGGCAGTTACTTATCTATCATACCATACTATCAGAGAGGAATATGCTTGGCCTCAAATTTGTTCTGCAGCAGGACAAAGACCCAAAACATACAGCAAATGTCATTAAGAACTATCTTCAGCATAAAAAACAACAAGAAGTCAGGGAAGTGACTGTTTGGCCCCCAGATGATCTCAACATGTGATGACTCTCCCAGATGATTCTCCAGATACTTCTTCAGATGTCAGCTTGGAGGAAGATGAACCAGTTCTGAGTACATCAGGACGAGAGTTGGTTAATAGCTTCAAGCAGCCATCTGAGAATGATTTGGCTGAAGCACAGTTGCAGCAGGAGATCCCTGAGGCTTTAGGTGGAGAAAGGATGCAGCTGCAGCCAGTCAGCAATGAGGAAGAGAAACTGCCTTCTGCACCTGATCCAAGAACATCTAGGGCAGAGAAAAGGCAGGAGTAGTGAAGGTCAGCCTTATTACTCATGAGGACGCAGCTTCACATCTCGATGCACTGCCAGCAGAAGCTGGCAATTTAGCATAGCAGACAGATGGAGAAGATGCTGGGAACAATGTGTTCTTTTCTTGCTTTGTGCCTTGCCTTGCCTTTGTCTATGGAATTACCTCTGTCTTGGAACTTTCTTTTGCCTTGGGAACTTGCTTTTGCCTAGTGGACTGGCCACTTTGGAATTGAGAAACCACTCTTTTGACAAAAGATTAGTTAGAAATTAAATGTTCTTGATTAGCACATGCAGAATTGTAAATCATTGTTATAGCTACTCTTTTTTTTATCTAAATCTTTTTTTTAAATCTAAGTTTCCACACTTCTTTAAAAGATTTTAAGTGAGTCAGTTATAGTGTCAATTACTTTCATCAGTACCCTTTCATCCATTTCTTCTTTATTCTTTTCCGGTTAGCTTCTAATAAGGAACTTTATTTCCTTTTCCCACACAGCCTTTTATGAAGACAACTTCAGAGTTGTGGCTTGATATCTAAGGCTATACTAATGACATGTCTTCTGTCCCTCAGTCATTCTGCCTCCACACAAAAAAAGAGTAGGACAAAGGTATTCAAGCCTTTGCAAACTTGTTGCTGCCTTTTCTGATCCTGCCCTCACACTTCTGTTCTCCTTTTCATCCTTCTCTTTGCATTTCAGTTTATTGTCACCTTTTCTTTGGATTCTTCCTAATGACGTACCGCTCTTCATCGGCTCCTACCTTCCCTCTGGTAGTTTGTTTGTTTCTAAAAATGTCCCAGAATGTTTTAGAAATCTCCTTTTGAATCTTGTTTTCTCTCATTTGGCCTGCAGCTTTCTTTTACAAGGGGCAGCTGCTCCAGCATAGCAAAGAACAAACAACAGTAGAAGCTGGATATGAGGCAACCACCTTGAACCGAGTTGTAGCCTGCCTTACAATAAAAAGGTAATTAGCTCTTGACTGTATCTTCATGACAAAAAAGTATTTGTGCAGGATGAAACATATATCTAGGTAAGATGAAAGCTGTATTCTCCATTATTTGGTCAAGACAACTGTGTGAGGGAAAAGCTATTTTTTAATTATCACATAAATTTTAGTCCACATTTTTTTTAAAATCCAAAAACCTAATTCTGACAGTGAGTCTGAATAGGAATGAAATAATACAAAAATGTGTTTTTATATCTTTTAATATTTTTTTAAAATTAATTTCTGCTCCATCAAAATGAGTTAAATATTTTTTTTCATCTTTTCTGTAAGTGAAAAATTCTGAAACCCAGCCTGCCTTAAAGTACATACCATTTGCATCCTGCTACTCTCATGATAATAGATCTCACTAATTTAAAATAAAAGGAAAAGGGTTTTTTTTAGTTTCTATTTGAATTCTTCCTTTATGACCCCCAGTTATCTATTTCCATTAGATTTTGATTTGGCTTGGACATCAGTGTCTTTTTTTTTCTTTTTTGGAACAAGTTTTATTAAGTTTTTCTTTTACATGCCTATTTTATGAACAGGCATATCTTATACAACTTATAACATAATTATATATTATTTTTATAATCTGTTACAATCTTCTTTTTTGTTTTTTCCAAATACAATTTACATATTTCAATTTCTGCCATGATATTCTTTTTCCCTACTTTTTTTATCTTATCTTAATCTCTTCTTAATACATAATATATAAACAATATCACCATCCCCCCTTCAAATCCTAATTTCTTAGTATTACTTCAATTAATTATCTTATTTGTCTATTTATAAAGTATATTTTTCAAAATCCCCATCACATTTTTTGGCTATAAACAATGTACTTCATCTTATTCAATTTTTACTTTGAAACCCTTTAACTTAATTGACCTTCCACATTTTATCTTTATCTCTTCAAAGTACATAATAAGCAATATCACTATCCACCCTTAATTCCTAATTCCTTATTATAACATCAATTAATTATTTTATTTCATCATTTACAACATGTTGTTTCAAAATCCCCATCACACTTTTTTACATTTCAATTTTACCTCTTGATTTCAGTTATTTTCATAATTAAACCAAATTACCACTTCATATTTCATCTGCTGTTCATTTTACAATATACAATATCATATTTACTTTTTATATTCACAGTTACTAATGTTAATACAGTTTCCTTAAATCTACTAATATATACCTTATTTCCCTTCCTCCTTTCCACTATTCTTCCCCTTTTAACCATTTTCTCTTGGTCTCTCTGAAATTCCACTTCTTAGTAATTTTCTCCTTTCATCCCATTCTTTTGTCTTCTTCTTTTTAATTTTTAATTTTATATTTATTATATCTTTTCTCCTGAATCCTTTCTCTAACTTTTGTGTCTATTGCTCACCTAATTTGCCCCCAGCTTTTACCTAACCTTTTCCCATTTCCTTCTCTTCCTTTTGATTGATTCTTTTTTGGAAAATATTCCCCCCTATCCATTCTTTTTTTGCCACTGTAAATTCCAGTGTAATCATCTAACTTTTTACCATCAATAACTTTACCTTCAATATTATTTTCTTGCTTCTCATTTATATTCACTCTTTCCTGTTTAGTGTATTCTAACAAAGTTTCTAACTTTTTATTATCCTTTATTGATTCATACATGTTTTTAACCATCTCAATTAATTTCTCACACATTCAAGACTCCATATTGTCAATTAAAAAAATTATTGATATTTTAACTTATATTTAATTAAAATTTAAGTCCATATAGTCTCTTTTTTATTTCCAGATGATATCCGATACAAATTTTTGTCCAATCCACTCCAATTTAAAGCTTTATAGTTTTTCACCTCCTTTAGAAGTCGAGGCCAAGCAATTTAAGTAGAAACAAATACTCCTTAAAATTTCTCACAGCTCTTGTAGTGATCAAGCTCACTCTTGTTATTTCTTTCAAGTTAAGCTAGTCATTGTAGTGCTTTCTTTCCACCAGCAGAATGGTGGATGTCTCTCTCCAATCCACAATTCTCAGAACAACAAAGTATCGAACTTGCAAAAGTATTTTAAATCCAAATAGAAAATACTTTCTGTCAAATTTCTTTTCCTTTCATTGTTTTTAATTTCTCCAAATTCAGTTTTAAATCCAGTTGTAAAATTTCCTTTCTTGGGTTTTAATATTTTTACTTCCTTTTTGTTCTTCCTTCAAATTTCAAAACTATCAACATTATTCAAACACTGCTCCTGCACAAAATCTTATTTCGGTTGCCCCAGCTTTAAAGTGGTCATTTGTAATGGCCACCACACCTGCCGCCAGTTCGAAGAACTGCCTCCAACCTTTCAAGGAACTTGCCTGTTTCTCTTGGTTGTCCAAGTTCCTCTCCTTCTTCACTATTCCTACAGGACAGTTCTGGTCCAACGACACCTCCCCCCTCCAACAGCAATTTGTCTGGTTGGATTTTCGCAAGGCTCGTCGGAGCCCCCTATTTTCCAGCCAGTTTCACCACGACACTTCCGGTTTCTCCAGGCTTGGATATCAGTTTCAATAGGGGCACACAAATTAAAAAAATCCAACTCAGTAATCCAAATTCAGTTTTACATGTATTGAAAAAACTGTTCCAATAATTCCCAGACATTTCTGATGGTGCGGCCCTTAAAAATCCAAAGGCTACTAATTTGGGGAAAAGTTTTCATGTGGAGACACCTTGGCCATTGCTTTTGTTGCTTATGAGAATAGCCAAAGAGCCATTTGTGAATTAGCACTGTAAATATACCACACAATGCAAAGGTTAAACATTCTATCTTAATAAGACAGTTATCTGTGTCTATGGAGGCATTTCTTATTTTCCAGTCAATAAGAAATCTTTCCTAAAAAAAAACTATACATCACTGACTGACAATATATTTTATATGAATAGGGTCTGAGTTGAATGCCAATAATTGCCAGAAATCTTTTTTTTTAAGAAAAACACCTGCCTGTTATATTAAATATCAATCAATGTAGATAATATGGAGGCCTGTGAATTTGTTACATTTTGTTTAAAAAAACCTCAACCACTTCATACTTCTTCTTCCTAAAGATGGTTTGTTTTACTGTTGTGTTCTCATTGCAGCCACAAAATGCTGATATTTTCCCTACATAATAGTGCAAGTGACACTTTCAAATCCTCGGTTACCAATTCTAATTATTTGTGCTATCCAGAGCAAACATTAGCCTTCTGGTTGAAATGGAGACTCAAGTACTTTTTCTTAAATGGAGCATATGCAGGGAAGTCTTGCCCTGCAACTGGGTAAAAATGTTTATCGCCTTCATTCTGCACAAGTGCTTCTTGCTTGGAAAAGAGAACAACCAGCATGGTAAACAATAGTAGAGTGGCTCATTAGTACTTTGTGAAACTCTATTTGGCTCAATTCCAACAGGAACATTTGTTCCTTTAGTTGCTGGTAGCACTCTAAACACCAGGCTTAGTTGAGATCCAAAACTGAATGGGAGGGACATGATTAGAGAGCAGCTGCAATTTCTTTTCTTTTGCTCTGTGAATCACTGAACAAGCTGCAACAGCCACTTCTCTATTGGTCCCATTTGGGTATATTTATTCCTCTTTCCCTAATGAAGGGTAAGTGCTGGAAAGAGAGCTTGATGGGGGAATTCCCCCTTGCTGTAAAATGTATTTGGTTTCAATTCCAACTATAAGAATCACTTTGATTAACAATTAATGTAACAAGTAGTGAAAGCACTTCAGACGGATGACATTCTGCTGTTAGGAGAAAAACTGATGGGTCAGAAAAATGTGCCAGTAAATTTGGTGTAAGATTAAAATTCTAGATGATTAAGGCTGGGACAATTTTAACCATTTTCTTATTTCTTAGATAGGCAATTGCTACATGCTTAAGATGTAAAGCAATTGAAATGCAAATGTTCAATAACGAACAGTATTCCTCAAAAAGATGAGAATTTATCTAGATACTTAAGAATACAAAAAGTCTTAAGAAAGATGAGTGGGAAGCAGCTAGAGTATATCTGCTAAAATTCGTTTGTAGACTTTCCAAAGGTATGTGGATAGTGACTGAATTAAACAGAGTTTGGGTATGATCAACTGAAATCAAGACTGATTTCATATTTTTCATAATGTGAGGTCCTGCATCCAAAAAGCTCCAATGAAATATAAATATAATAAATTATCCCAGGTTTCTTGAGACAACTGTTGTGCAAGCCATAATAAAGTACAATAAGGTTTAGTTTGCTTCTCAGTGAAAGGAAAAAAAGCATATAAATTTAAATTTAAATAAACATTTGGAAGGCTTTTATTGTATTACTCTAAGATTTAGGGAATCACAATTTCAATAAACATAAAAATATGAAACTTTCTGTTCAATGTTATACATTCTCTAGACAGCATTATTTTGGATAAGTTTCATCCAGTATCTAATCTTCCCTTTTTGAGAGAAGTTGTTTGGGAAAATGGTTGCTCAATAACTCCAAAGGATTTGGATAAAGCAAGTTTCAGTCAGAATTCAGATCTGGTTGTCAAGTGTTGGGGAAATCAGGAGATTCAAGCAACTCAAATGAGTATAAAGATTTATTACAAGCTTAAGATCTGACCTTCTAATTATCAAGAGAAATGAGTGGGAATAAGAAGACATTCAAGGTGGGCTGCATTTAAATCACTTGCGGGTCATCTCTTACATTGGTTATGGGATAGAAATGGCTTTGTTCACACACATGGCAAGGGTGAGATGGAGACTATATATCCATCCTTGCCCTACTTGATCTCTCAATGGCTTTTGATACAATCAAGCATAGTAGCCTTCTGAATTAGTTCAGAGGACTGGGAATGGGCAACATGGTTTTGTACTGGTTTGTCTCCTTTCTTCGTGTTCGTGTTCAATTCCAGCTAGTGATGATTCCTGCCCTCAACCCTACTATGTGGGTGCTGCAGGTTTGAATTAGAATTAGAATTCTTTATTGGCCAAGTGAGATTAGACACACAAGGAATTTGTCTCTGGTGCCTAAGCTCTCAGTGTACATACAACAATATGTGAAAGATCATTATCATAGTCATTGTAAAAATACATAAAACATTAGATACAACACTTAGTGATGGATTGGATACTAAATAAGCACTCTACATAAATCATACTAGGATACTAAGTAAAGAATATAAATTGTAATATACTAGCAACAAAGTTATAGTCATAAGAAGATAAAGAAATACAGTAGGTAATAGGGAAGATGAGAATAATGATGGTAATACTAGATAGTTTGATAGTATTGTGGGAATTAATTGTTTAGCAGAGTGGTGGCATGGGGAAAAAACTGTACTTATGTCTAACTGTTCTAGTTGATGCTCTCTCCTCTACTTTTTAACATCTACATGAGACTACTTAGCATTCTGATGAAATTCAACTTGTTTCTATGCCCTTAGCAAGTTAAGTAATGGAGTGAATGTTTAATTCCAGTGGCTAGAGGCTGTGAGGATCTAGAAGGGGAATAATGGCTTGGCAAAACTGAATGGCTCTGGGACTTGGTCCTAGATGGGGGTTGGACTGCCCCAGAAAAACTCAGTGTGCAATCCAGGGGGTCCTCCTAGACGTGCTTGAGGAACATGTGGCATTTGTATTTAAGAAGAACATGTGGCACTTGTATTTAAGAAGTCCCTTGCACATCTTCAGGTTGCATAACAGTTGTGCCTGAATTTGCAAGCCACCACTCACAGTTACCATGCCCTAATCATCTAAAATTGGACTATTGGAAGGTGGCCAATATGGGTATGCCCTTGAAGATTATTCAGAGGCTACAGTTGGTGCACAATGCATTTGCAGTTTTTTGTGCTTTAGAACAGCACATGCTATTTCTCCGCTCCATGAGTTTCCTTGGGTGCCAGTTTGCTTCTGAGTCCAATTCAAGGTGAAGGTTTTAATCTTTAAAACCATTCATAACATGGAATAGGGTTATTTGAGAGAGAGACCTCTTCTTGATTACATCAGGCTGGCTCATTAGATCCAGTACGCTGGGGTTACCATCTGTCAGGGGTGTACATTTGGTGGTCCCAGACAGCAGGTCTTATTGCTGTCCCACCTTATTGCAATTCCTCTAACTTCCAGCTCCATCTATTTTGATGTTCCAGTTCCTTGAGACCTGGTTATGCCATCAGACCCAGGGGTCTCAGCATTGGTGAAATGCACTTACCTTTGCTACCGGTTGGGGAGTGTGAGCATGCATGCCTCGTCTGTACATGTGCAGAGCCTTCTGCGCATGCACAGAGGGTCAAAAACAGGATGCAATGACATCCCAGCGGGTAGACGGAACCTCCCACCTCCGGCCCTACTGGTTCGCACAAGCCGGATAGATCCGGCCAGATTTCACCGCTGGTTCTCAGGCAACTGGAAACTTGTTTAGATTATTCTATTATTTAGATTGGATGTTCTCCATTTTTCTCTGCTTGGGGTTTCTTTCTTTCTTTCTTTATAAAATTTATAGGTCACCCATTTTACTTCAAGGTAACTCTGGGTGACTATATTTGCATATATTGTAATTTTATTTTATTTACTTTATTTATATAATATATTTAAAATTACATTGTAATTTTATTTAATTGTAAATTAAATTAACTTTTAATGTTAATGGTTATATTTTTAAATTCCTGTTTATATATGAATATTATTATTACTTATTATTATACACAACTCAGAGTCACTTCTCATGAGACAGACAATTATATAAATTTGAGAAATAAATACACATATTCCAATATTCACATTCTTGTTTTAGAAAATAACAGATTTATGGTATAGCTGAGATAAAGCCCATTTTAAACACTGTGCTGAAATTTTACTTCCAGACCTCTTCGTCTGTGAAAGAGGGGAAGATTTTTCTACTTCATTTTCTTCATGCTTTTGTGTTCCTTTTATGTTTTTCTTGTTAGCATGCTTGAATGTTTTTATAGTTTCAAGGCAATAGAGTATGATGGTCTATTTGTGTGTGTCTGTATGTGAGTGTGTGTGTGTATGTAAAGATGAGTGTATTTGGGGGGGATAGACATTGTTACACAACTGTCTATTCTTCTCAATTGTTGTTTTCTGTTTTTGCTTTCTGATCTTAAAAGGTTCATGAGATAAGTTCCCCTTGATATATTTTCTTTGATTTACTGTGAAAAAGAAAACCAAGGAAACTGTACACCACTGAAGAAATGAGCGTGTAGTAAAAACAGGATCTCACCAAAGTCTGAGAAATTCTTTGTAACTAGCGCACACGCGCGCACACACACACACACACACAGAATTAGTTTCCTTTTATTGAAGTAAAATGGTACAAAAATGCAGATGTAGTTTTTAGTTCAGCACTGTAGTGTCCAATGAAAGGGTAGTGTTCTATTTTTACTTTAAAGTAACCGATTATCCATAATCTAATATCCTTAACTATATGTTTTAGTATGTGTTAATGGCAGTTCACAGATCTAAGATTAACAAGGAAGCTGCAAATGATGCAAAACAGTTTTTTAAGGCGGTGATAGGATAAGGAAAAAAGGGAAGGAATGGCCTGTCCTAACAAAGCTAATAATTTAGCTTAGAAATAATATCTCTGTCATTTATCTTTCGTGGTACATTAATATGTTGATCAAAATCTGCCATATACTGGAGAATTACTATTCATAACTCTGTAGGATAATAAAGTTAATGAAAGTGGGACCATTCAGACTGAAAACTGAATAGATAACAGGCCTTTAACTTAATGATAGGATTAGAAGTGACTTTTATTTAGGGATCAAGTTTGATTATAGTTTCATGAACTGACTGATCAATATTTCTTACAGGGAAAAGGTCATAATTATTTTTCTTTTTAGTTTTTCATTATCTATCATTCTCTGGCAAAGATATAACTGATGTAAAAATATGCTTTTTAAAATTGAAATTGTTGCCTTATTTCTTTTTTCTTCTATTCTTTCTTTAAAGTCTGTATTAAAATTGTGAATACTAATATAAAAATATCTGTTAGACTATAATATTTTATAGAGATAATTTGCCCGGCACTAAATCAGTTTAGAAGGAAACTTTTATTCTCTTAATTAAATAAAAGCTATACTACAATGGGCAAAGTAAAGGGATAAGGTCATAATTTTTACTTAAAGTGCTTAGAGTTAACAAATCTTAAAGGTACCAGGACAAATATATTCCAACGGTGTCAAAGATTTGCTGCTAACTAAGCATCCGTGGAACTATTTATAAAGATGCTTCCACAGGTAAAATATATGGAAACTAATTTAAAGGATATTTATCAAAGTGTGGTATAATGTTATTAATTAGAAGAATACGTTAAAGAATATTAATCATTTATTTTAAATGATAAAAATATGTAATTCTGATTTGAAAGCTTATACTAAGATACAGTATTTATGATTAGAATATTTAGGGATCTCCCAGAGCTTTCATGAAGGAGGAAGTTGGTTTAGGACTGCTTTTTCACTACCGATTCTACCAAGACCTTGGACTATTCTTGTCGGCCAGTTATTGTGAGAGGGTGATTCGGTCAACTATTCTCAGATGCCGAAAGGCACTTGTCTCCTCCCACTGCTGCTGTGAGAGGGCAGTGGAGTCCAGTTTACTTGTACCCAAGAATGGCATTTTCTCTCCTCTGGACCTTGGATCACCGAAATGGTCCCCTTGACCATAGACTATTTGTCATCCCCAATGACCGGATGTATTAGGTAACTGAGCTCCGTGCACTGTGAGATTCTCCCCTCTCACGGGTTTGGCCCTCCACTCTATCGAGGGCCTACCTTGATGATGGGTTTTGGAACCCCGAGACAGGGCATGCAGCGAAAGGGAGTTTGAAGAGTTTTTTATATAAATTTTTACTTAAATTTTTAAGGGGTTCTGGGGGGGAGGGTTGGATTGGAACTGGGGTTGTGGGTTTGGGGGATAACCCACTGAGGGTGGGACCAGGCCTGGCTAGGGGTTACGGCATGGGAGGCACAGGGCTCCAGGTCAAGGAGGGGTTAGAGCTTGCAATGATGAGAGCCAGTACATCAGTACTGTGAAGGGGAGGGGCAGATATGGCAGGAGCAGGGGCCCAAACCTGGTTGTGGGAGTGCGCGCCTGCTGTCTTCAAGCGGTGGCGCGCTCCAGCCCCCAAGGCTCCTCTCGTCCCCCAGATAGTTCAGACTCTCAGGGCCCGGACCTTCGACTGATCTTATGCAATACCAGATCTGTAGTAAATAAAGCCCCCCTCATTTGTGATCTTGTTCAGGAGGGGGGAGTGGATCTGGCAGTGGATTATGGAGACCTGGTGGGGCCAAGGGGGGTCCCCCTCATTGAAATGTGTCCTCCTGGTTTCTGCGCATTTCATCAACCAAGGTCACAGGGTAGGGTGGGGGGGGTGGCAGTTGTTATAAGAGAAGGTCTTGGTCCGAGGGAGGCCACTGTCCCTCAGATTACCGGATGTGAGTCCCTCCTGGTAAGTGGGGTCATGGGGTACAGGTGGGCTTGCTGATCATGTACCTGGCTCCCTGCCACGTGGCAGCGGCCCTGCCCGAACTGCTCAATGTTATAGCCGGGGTGGTGGTTGATACCCCGAGGCTTATGGTCATGGGGGATTTTAACCTGCCATCCATCTGTGAAGCGCAGGAGTTCATGGCTTCCATGACAGCTATGGACCTGACCCAGTTAGTGCATGGCCCTACTCACATGGGGGGAAACACTCTGGACTTGGTTTTTGTCTCTGGACAGTGGTTGAATGATCTTGATATTGGGGATATAGTGACTGAAACCTTGTCGTGGTTGGATCATTCCCTCCTTCGCTTTGACCTTTGAACTGCTACACCCCGCCGCAGGGAGGCGAAACCGACGAGGTGGTTCCACCCCAGGCGCCTGATGGACCCGGATCGGTTCCAGACGGAGCTTGGGCCATTTCCTGAGGCTCTGGCTCACAACTTGACTGAAGACCTGGTGGCTGCCTGGGATAGGGCAGCCGCTGGAGCTTTGGATCGGGTCGTGCCTTTGCAGCCTCTGACTCGGTGCCGATCTCGCTTGGCTCCTTGGTTTACCAAGGAGCTGAGGGAGATGAAGCACCAAAAAAGACGCCTGGGGAGCGGTTGGAGGGCCAGCTGGTCTGAATCTGACCGAATACTGGTAAGGTTTCATATTAAGACTTACCTAGTGGCGATAAAAGTGGCAAATTGTAACTATTTTTCCGCTCTTATTGCAGTGTCAGATAATCGCCCGGCCGCCCTGTGTAGGGTGACCTGTTCCCTGCTCCTTCAGGAAGCGCAAGAGGACCCCTTGGAGGGCAGAGCCGAGGATTTTGTACAGTATCTGTATGATAAAATCGTTCAGATTCGGAACACCTGGACTCCGATGGGGTAGATCCAGGGGGGAGGATGGAGGCAGGTTTTGAGAATATTATCTGGGAAGAGTTTGATTCTGTGACTCCCGAAGACATGGACAGGATACTGAGTAGACTGAATGCTACCACATGTTTATTGGACCCATGTTACACGTGGCTGTCTCCAGGGGATTATAAATGCTTCTTTGAGTGAGGCTGTCTTTCCCGCTGCCTTGAAAGAGGCAGTGGTGAGACCTCTCCTCAAGAAGCCTTCCCTGGACCTGGCAGTGTTGGCTAATTACCATCCAGTCTCCAACCTTCGCTTTGTTGCGAAGGTTGTTGAGAGTGTGGTAGCATGACAGCTCCCTCAGTACCTGGATGAATCGGCTTATCTGGATCCATTCCAGTCTGGCTTCAGGCCTAGGTACAGCATGGAAATGGCATTGGTTACATTGGTTGATGATCTCTGGAGGGCTCGGGACAGGGGTTGTTCCTCTGAGATTAGATCTCTCAGCAGCTTTTGATACCATCGACCATGGTATCATGCTTCCCCGGCTGGAAGAGTTAGGGGTGGGGGGGCACCGTGTTGCGGTGGTTCTCTTCCTTTCTCTCTGACCAGTCACAGTCTGTGTTGGCGGGGGGTCAGAGGTCGACCCCGAGGCCCCTTGTATTTGGGGTGCCACAAGGGTTGGTCCTCTCGCCCCTTCTGTTCAACATTTATGTGAAGCCGCTGGGTGAGATCATCCATGGTTTCAGGATGAAGTACCACCAGTATGCTGATGACACCCAGCTTTACATCTCCACCCCGGACCACCCCAATGATGCCCTTTGTCACGAGTGTTTTCAGGATTGCTGTGGTTACTTGATCAGTCACAAACAGTATGGTTTCAATCAAGCCATCTCCTGTTTGCAATTACCTGCAAGCCTTCCCCACCCTAGTTAATTGCAGGTTAACTCCCCATATAAGCAAGGACCTTTTCATTTGCTACTTGGGCCTAAACTCTGTTTAGGCCTAGATGCAGAGCTCCTGCTAGAAGCTGGATGAAGAGCTCAGTGCAACGTTACAGAAGGGAGGAGAACACAGATAAGGACTCCAGACACTGTTGCAGAGATACTCCTACGGATGCTTGCATTTGCTGTTTTGAAGCACGCAAGCCATCATCAGAACTGCTGCTGCTGGACATTCTTCCTCCCACAAGCTTCAAGCTACGTTTGCTGATTGAAATTGTTTTTTCTTCAGGTGACTTTTTTAGCTGTGAAGTTTATGCTGCCGCCCTTCTACTACCTCGATGATGTATCGACACCGAAGCTGCTTATTGTCATGTTAACCTTTTTCTCTTGTGAACTGTTTCGGTATTGTGGAGAGGAATCTAGGGAGATAGCCTGGCTTCACATAACCAAGATAAGACTTTGTTACTAATGTGCTTTTTTAAAGACATAGTGCTTTTTAAATGTTTTAAAGTAAATTATATTTTTACACAAGACGCCTCTGTCAGATTTATTTCAGTCCTAGTGTGTTTGCTCATGAGCTGGTTCACGGTCCGGGGTACCCCTCAACCCACATCATAACACCCTTGAAGTGATGTCCCGGTGCCTGGAGGCTGTACGGATTTGGATGGGGAGAAACAGACTCAGGCTCAACCCATCCAAGACCAAGTGGCTGTGATTTCCGACATCCTGATATAGTCAGTTGATGCCATCACTGACTATTGGGGGCGAGTCGTTGGCCCCCATGGAAAGGGCTCACAACTTGGGTGTCATCCTGGATTCACAGTTGTCTTTAGAATGGCATCTGATGGCTGTGGCCGGGAGGGCATTTTATCAGGTTCGCCTGATTCGCCAGTTGTATCCCTTTCTGGATCGGGATTCGTTAAATACGGTCACTCATGCCCTCGTCACTTCCCGCCTGGACTACTGCAATGCTCTCTACATGGGGCTCCCCTTGAGGAGCACCCAGAGGCTCCAGCTGGTCCAGAATGCGGCCGCGTGGGTGGTTATGGGAGCGATGTGGCGCTCCCATGTGACCCCCCCTCCTGCACGAGCTGCACTGGCTCCCGGTGGTCTTCCGGATGAGCTTCAAGGTTTTGGTTACCACCTTTAGAGCGCTCCATGGCCTAGGACTGGGGTATTTACAAGACCGCCTTCTGCCACCAGTAGCCTCTCACCAACCAGTACGCTCCCACAGAGAGGGGCTTCTTAGACTGCCGTCGGTCAAACAGTGTCGACTGGCAGCCCCCAGGGGGAGAGCCTTCTCTGTGGGAGCATCTGCCATCTGGAATGAGCTCCCCCCCTGAGATACAGAGAATCACTGATCTGCGCGCTTTCCACCATGCCCTCAAAACATTCCTATTCCAGCAGGCCAGCCTGGCCTAACCTCTTTTTTAAACTGTTTTTTTTTTAAAAAAAAATTAAATTTTAAATTTGTCATATAAAAATTGGGGTTTTTAAATTTTGTTTTCTGGGCCAAATTATTTAATCGTATTTGAATGGTTTTTTAACATTTGTATTACATGTATTTTATCTTTTGACTGTTCACCGCCCTGAGTCCTTCGGGAGTGGGGCGGTATATAAATTCAATAAACTAACTAAACTAACTAACTAAATCCTGGTTATTTTCAAAAGCAAATTTGAAATTGATTTTGCTATGTGAACAAATGTACTGTGTCAATTTAAAATTGTTATTTTTATCAATAGAACAGAACATTTGCAGCTTAAGGTTGAAGTACAGAGTTCTTGGTGCTCTCTGATCTTGGTGGTTGTTGTTGTTCTTTCTTTCTTTCTTTCTTCTTCTTCTTCTTCTTCTTCTTCTTCTTCTTCTTCTTCTTCTTCTTCTTCTTCTTCTTCTTCTTCTTCTTCTTCTCCTCCTCCTCCTCCTACTCCTCCTCCTCCTCCTCCTCCTCCTCCTCCTCTTCCTTCCTCTCTCTCTCTCTTTCTCTGTTTTACTGTTTCTCTCTCTTTTAAGACATTTCATTACCAATCTAGGTAACATCAATAGTGCTAGAAAGGATTTGGGATTTGTTCTCTGTTTATATATAAGTGTCTTGTCCTGTCAGTGTTGGTGGGAGTTCATGGTTGTTCCTTGAGAAGGCTGTTGTTTACTGTTAGATTATTTGTCTAAGTAGATAGTCCTTGATTAATGTATTGTTTACTGTTTGATTGTTGATCTAGTACTAACATTGATGCTAATGTTTGTTTATCTGGGAGTTGATTGCTGCAAAAGGAGGTGTTTTGTCTTTTTGTTTCCTTTTTAGGTATTTGGTTATCTTTTTTGAATGTTACGTAAATATTGTTTATCTCTATGTGCCTGTTGATCACCAATTTGTTGCCATGTTTTCAGGAATTCTTTAACATTTTTAGACCTGGCTTGGCCTAGAATGATTGTAGTTTCCCAGTTGAAACAATGGTGAAGTCTGTAGCTGTGTTATGCAATTAAGGAGTTTTATGTTGCTTTGACCAATGTTCTTTCCCATATTGTAAAAATATGTCATAATATCTTGTCAAATGTTTAGGTTATTCTACAGGCTCTCTACAAAGTGACTAACACCTGTGCTGCTGTTGCCCTGTCCCTTTAAGGCCTCTCCCTAGGCAATATAGTAACTGTTACCTATAAAACCTCAGCAAAGAACAGCTGGGTGTGGTAATGTATGTGTGTTTATAATTAAAGGTTTGTGAAGCCTATAGACCAGGGTGTTAAACTCGCGTCATCATGGCGGTGTCATGTGATGTATTTGGACTTTTTCCCTCCCTTCGCTAAACATGGCATGGCCAGTGTGTGATGCATCCGACCCACGAGTTTGACAGCCCTGATATAGACTGGTAGAAAGAGATACTGTCCTCTTGCTGTAGGACTTGCAAGGAGTAGTAATTACAGGCGCAATAGAAGTTGGGAAAGAATGGAGTAATGAAGTGGGAAAGAGTGGATAGTAAGCAGTTAGCACCATCCTCTGAGTATTGTATGGGTTCGCTAGGAACTTGGTTTGTTATGTTAGTTCTTTTGTGTTTTGGAGCCCACTGAGTAGGCCATATGTGAAAGAATCTATGACATTATACGTTGCAAGTCTAGTAAAAGAATGAAATTGTTGAAAAGAATGAATTGTTTGAGTGCCAGGAGATTGAAAACACTTATGGCAGAGGAGAAAACTTGACTCCAGAATTATGTAATTTTTCTTACCTACCCTTCCTGGCAAGAAAAGTATACTCCTGTTACTAAATACTTCAAAACTTTTGCTAAGTTTTTTAACACAGTAGACAGAAAAATACATACATACTAAGTAGAATGAGTCAGTAGGGTTTCAGGATCCAGTGAATATAAAGCCACTTCAATGCCTCAGTAACCCCAAAGTTGGCACACTGTAATTGTTGTCCTGAAATAACATGTAAAATTTTTCAGTGACAGAAATGAACAGAAATCTAAGAAAGAGGAGGGAAACTAGAAATCATTCTGGTTTCCTTCTGTTACAATTGTCTATCACCAGCAAGAGTTAGCAGAGTCAGAAAATTGCTTCTGTTTTGTTTATATGGTGGCAAACACTTTAAGCCAGTGGTGAAATCCAAATTTTTTTTACTAACGGTTCTGTGGGTGTGGCTTGGTGGGTGTGGTGTGGTGTGGTGTGACTTGGTGGCCATGGCTTGGTGGCCATGGCAGGGGAAGGATACTGCAAAATCTCCATTCCCACTCCACTCCAGGGGAAAGATACTGCAAAATCCCCATTCCCTCCCCACTCCTGGGGGAAGGCTATTGCAAAATCCCCATTCCCACCCCACTCTGGAGCCAACCATAGGTGGCATTTGCTAGTTCTCCAAACTACTCAAAATTTCCACTACTGGTACTCCAGAACCTGTCAGAACCTGCTAGATTTCACTCCTGCTTTAAGCATTCTTTTATTTTTCTACCAAATCCACCCAATGCAAGTATTCCAGCATCCTAGTCTAACCCAAAGTATCCTACTGCTTCATTAATGTCTTGATTTTTGTAGCAGTATACTGAATTTTCTCTTGTCTTTAGGAAGCTTCTGTCTCCTGCTGACTTACTGGAAACATCCTGCTTTTAGTATAGTGACACAAGACATCAGGAAAATCCTCTATATTAATTTCAGAGCAGCTTCAGCCTCCCAAAGTGGATTTGAAAGACATGGAATTTTTTTTAATTACTTGTAAGCATCAGTGACCATTTTAATATGTATTTTGCCTGTCCTTGAGTTTGCAGAAAAGTATGTTGTCATAAACTGTTCAGTACCCAGGTACCAATCTCTCTTTCATTATTACTAATCTTTTGAGCAATTCAAAGTTGCAACAGTAAAGAATTATTAGTGAAACCTCTTCGATTTGTTGATATCTCTCTCCTGGTTATTCTTTAAATGATCCATTGTTTCATGCAGACAGAGTAAGAAGGCGCTGGCACAGATATTTGTAACTTGATATTCCAAAAGTGTATGATCATTTTCAAGTTGCTTTTTTTTAAAAAAAAAATGGTATGTTTTATGAGACAATCAGTGATGTTATTCAAATAATTTAACAATTCTCTGCCCTAATGATTTCTTCCAACAACCAATTCACCAAACTGCTCAGAAAGTTAACAACCGGTTCTCCCAAAGTGGTGCGAACTGGCTGAATCCCACCACTGGAGACAATTATTATAAAAAGATCATTTTATAGTGATTCATTATCGAAAGCTATATTTCTAGGAAAAGTGCAATGCAATTAGCTGTAGCACATGCATATCTTTCTATTATCAACAACAACTATCTTTTTTATACATTGCTATATTTAAAAGTAGAGCCCTGATTTAAATACAGACTTTCAGACTTTTATGATAGATTATTCTTCTATATCCAATCAGATGCTCAGATATACCCACTGATTTAAGAGACTTCCAAAGTTATCAAAAGCTTTGTAGTGGCCTAAAAAGTTACAGTTCTTTTTAATATTGTTTTTTTTTTAAATCTCCATCATATATTTAATACATGATCTTGGGTTCCAATGTTGTTTCTGAAGCCAAACTTTTCAATTGCCACTTTTCTCTCTTTAACATTTTTTTCACAGTTTTCAACACAGTTTTCAACAGTTTTTTTTATTTTGCTGGCTTGTGATATTAAGGTTATTGACAAAGGAGTGCAAGGATCATAATATAGGTAATATATTATAATATAATCTTTCAGACATAGTTTTTTTTTCTACATTTCTTAGCAGCAGGCAATCATAATCTTGACTGTTTTCACACCAGTATCCTTGAATATTTTTATAGGCCTTTCCTGTTTCTGAATTCTTTTAGACTTGCCAATTGTCAAATACATTCTATGAAGTTTCTTGTCAAGCAAAAGACTAAATCTATTGATCAAAACATCTGGCTGCAGTCTGATTTCAGAAGGTAGCCTGACCCCCGATCCTCTTTGGAAGCAACTGTCTGATTGTTGACTGTTGTGTGATGTTCCATTGGCTGTTGCTTGTAATATTCTGACGTCTGGACTGTGTGACAACCCTGACCAAGCTCTTGGAGCTCTGGATTGGATTTTGACTATTCCTTTGCATGTTCCTGTAAAAAGAAAAGCACTCAAGTTTGTTTCAGAGACATTATTTTGGTTTGCATTTTATGTCTGCTGTTATCTCCACAATCTTTAAAAAAATTGCTAATTTCACTAGCAACTGTGTGTGAGTCTATAATTGAATCCCGAAACAGTGCACATGTCCTCACATTCACACAAAATCTAGGGAAAGTGAAAATGTCATCTCTCTTCTATCTGCAGAACAACCTATCATATTCCTTGTTCCTTACAAAGATTACTAAAAGGTTAAACTATTGAAAGGCTGTCTACAATTTCTCCGTTGAAAAGAAATAAATAGGAAAAATTAAATGCTTCAGATGATAAAGTAATATGTGTAATATTTTTTTAGAAAAAAAGAGGAGAGAATATTTAGACATAAATATTCTGTAAGTGCTATCTGTTGATTACTTTGCTAGACTTAAACTTTTCCTACATAGTCCAAAGCTGGCAATAGCATGTAGCTTCACTACCCACTTGTAGCATCACCATAAAATTTAAATTGACTTCAGCTATGAATGTTACAATAAGGATGTTATAATTCATCCTGGTAATATGTAAATTAAATCTCACTTGTCAAAGAGGCTCCTAATCCTCTTTTTGCTAGATAATATGAAAATTTTCATTTTAATTCCTGCTCTCATTCACTGTATGTATCCAAATGAGGATTTTCAATTTAAATGCAATGCAGAATGAAGTAGACATCTTACACAAATGTGATATAAGATATTAGTTACAATGCATACATTATTTTACAAATCATTTGGAAATATGCTAGCTCTGTTTGGTAGAATAGACAAGGATGAATAGAATTATTTGTTTTTGGAAAAATTTTGGAAAACGATTCACCAGCTGTCTGCAATTACTGTAAATTCGAATCTCACCAGGCTCAAGGTTGACTCAGCCTTCCATCCTTTCTAAGGTAGGTAAATTGAGGACCCAGTTTGTGGGGGCAATAAATAAATATACAAAAGTATGAAGGCTATTGCTTAACGCATTGTAAGCCGCCCTGAGTCTCTGGAGAAGGGCAGCATATAAATCAAAATTTAAAAAAAAAAAAAAACAGTTGGAAGAAATTACCACCCAGAGAGTGCCATTAAGACCAGAAACATACTTATTAGGAATACTAACCAATCATTATGAAAAGGAAATACAATATTTGATAATCCATATTCTGATAGTTGCAAGAATCATGTTCGCACAAATGTGGAAATTGGAAGATACGCCATTAGAGGATAAAATAATACAAAAAGTAATGGAATGTGCGGAGATGGACAGGCTTACCAAAGAAATACAGGATAAGGAAGACACAGAGTACTATCTAATTTGGCAACGATGGTACGATTGGCTAGAGAAAAGGAAAACGAAATAAGAAAAAATCAAATAGGACAGAAAGGGAATACCAACAAAGGAAATCAAAATTAAGAAATAATCTTAAAATATTGTTATATAATGAAGGATGTAGATATATACATATAGAAATATAAAATACCGAAGTAATTCTCTTTTTTCTTAAGGCTCAAGTTGTAAGACTTGATTTTAATGTATAGTTTGTTTATGTTGTGTATTGTACGTATGTATGTTTTTGTTTGTTTATCTTTAATAAAAAAATTAAAAAAATTTTTTTAAAAAAGAATTATTTGTTTCTAGTTCCCTACTACTACATGCAGCCTCAGAACTTCTGCTTAATTGATATATTTGTTTGTTTGTTGAAAGTATCCAGGAGCATGCATCTTTCATTACAGGCTATAATAAATATGATGGCTGAAAAACTGTGTGTTTGTTCTGTCCCAGCTCCAGATTCCCGAGGATATAGACACACACCAATGGTCCTTATCAAATTTATTAAGTAGCAAGAATAGACCAAAGTCCAGCAAAGGTTGGCAACCAGCCCAGAAAGCAAGATAAGACTTTTTCAAAAATGCTCTGTTGATAATTACAAGTTGTTTCTAGGAAGAAACTTACTAACGGCATGTGACTTAAATAGGCTAAGGGAGTGGCCAATTATCCTCAAGCCTTACTCTCGAGGAGACCTCCTTCTCCTGAGTAACCACTCCTGCCTTTTGGCAGCCCTGCGTGCTCGAGCATTGAGAAGAGGTTCCTCCACTTCACTCTCTCCACTTGAAGGAGCCTCTGGAGGTTCTGAAGGCCCTGGCTGAATCTTCAGGCACCACATCCTCTTCAGCCTCCTCGCTGTCTGATGTGAATGCCAGCTGTGCAGGCTGCTGGCGTGACACCACACCAGCCTCCTCGTTGGGATCAGCCACAGGCCGCTGGTGGGCCACAACAGTGTTGGCTACATATAAGGGCACCACTTTTGGTATTTTCTCAGACATTTTTCCACATATTTTGCTAGAAGCAAAATAGAAGCATATTAATTATTGTAAGAGATTGCTGATCAGTAGTGGGTTTCAAATTCCAGTGTTACCGGTTCGCTATTGGGAGCGTGTGGGGGTGCTCACTCGCTTTGCGCAGAGCATTTTAGATGACATCTGGGCAGGTTGGTGGAGCCTCCCATTGCTGCCGCTACCAGTTCACCCGGTAGCAACCCATCACTATTGCTGATGTTACGGTATCTGAATAATATTTATTATCTGAATCTATTCAAATTAGACCTTCAAGCAAGGTAGCATTATGAACGTCATTACTAGATAAGATATACCAGCCTATGTTACTGGTATAGGTTATCTGCTAATGAAGTTCATGCATATCTCAGTGACCTGTGATGCTATTGAACATCTAATAGGATTCCTTCCTTACTCCCTTCCTTCCTTCCTTCCTTCCTTCCTTCCTTCCTTCCTTCCTTCCTTCCTTCCTTCTTTCCTTCCTTCCTTCCTTCCTTCCTTCCTTCCTTCCTTCCTTCCTTCCTTCCTTCCTTTCTTCCTTCATGTTTTTTTCTGGCAGGCTGTCTATAAGGTAATCAAAAACAGCTTGATTATTTAAGATATTACTGGAATCCTACAGAGTTCCATTTATTTCTCTACACTGTTTAACATTGATGTAAATTAAGTAAGTTATTTCAACTTATTTTGAATTGGAATGCTGTCAATATTCTTATAACATCCCATTGTATTGCTCCTTATTTAGTTTCAACAAAGCAATTGGTCACTTTGAATGTTTCCTAAGTTTGATAATGAGCTATTTGATAAATAAAACATTATGGGTAGTTCACATTCTGAGAGTGTTTGTTTGTTTGTTTGTTTATTATATTTACATTCTGCCTTTCTTCCGGGACTTCCATTCCTTCCATTTCTTTTCTCCATAAAAGATTTATGAACTAGATTGATTATTTAAAAAAAAGTAGTGGGCCCATAGTATTCTAATAAGGGTAAATTGGAGTTTAATTTACCCAGCTCTAGATAATACCTTAACTACAAGACTATTCTGACTATCTTGTTGAACCTCAGCTGTCACTAAATGCACAGATGGAACAATGGAGACAATGTTTTAACACAATTAAGACTTGTGATAGGTGTGCTGATATGCAGAAATGACCTTTCTTGAACAAGAAATTGGTGACAGTCATCACTGTTGTAAGTCTTGCAATATTTTGTAAGGCTCTTTTGAAAATTCTACAGAGCTTATTGTTGATATACAATATGAATGGACTGCCTCCGAGTGCTTACTGAACAGAACCTAGAACCTAATACCATGTTTCCCCCCAAAATAAGACCCTGTTTTATTTTATTTTATTTTTTGCCACCAAAAAAGGCACCAGGTCTTATTTTTGGGGTGGGGGATGTTGTCCACTAACTCACCACACTTGCACACATCACCCCTGGTCTCTTTTTTGCTATCAGAGGCCTTCAGGAACTTCTTCATCCAGCAAGCCCAGCAAGGCTTTCCTGAAGGTCTCTATAGCTGATAACATCCCTGTGCCCCCCCTACCATGCCCAGCTGAGCGGCACAATTTTCAGAGGCTTTTTTTTTTTTTTACTTTTAAAAGCATTTTTTTCTTCAACCTCTTCCGCGGAAAAAAATGCTTTTAAAAGTAAAAAAAAAAAAGCCTCTGATGATTGCGCGGCTCAGCTGGGATCGTCAGAGGCTTTTCAAAGCATTTTTTTCTACAACCTCTTCAGCGAAGAGGTGGTTTAAAAAATACTTTGAAAGCCTCTGACGATCCTAGCTGTGTTGCCTGATCATCAGAGGCTTTTCAAAGCATTTTTTCTACAACCTCTTCAGCGAAGAGGTGGTAAAAAAATGCTTTGAAAAGCCTCTGATGATCCCAGCTGTGTTGCCTGATCGGCAGAGGCTTTTCAAAGCATATTTTTGCAACCTCTTCAGCTGAAGAGATTGTAGAAAAAATGCTTTGAAAAGTTAAAAAAAAAATTGGCCATGCCCACCCAGTCACATTAACCACCACCCCCCAAGCCATGCCCATAGAACCGGTAGTAACAAATTTTACATTTCACCCCTGATTGTAATGCATAATTTTAGTTACTTAAAGTAAGCAGGTTTTTTCCTGAATCAACATGAAAAAATATGTTAATTTTCCTCCCAACACAATTATAAAAAGAAAGGTGATTGTATCTGTGCAATATATCTGTGAAGCTGTAATGTTTATAATATTTGCAAGCCTGACTTTACAAAATATTTTGTAAAGAATATACCTCATGCGGATAGTTACTATACATATACAAACAATTCTGTAAATTAGTGGTATAAGAGTACTGTCAGGATCTCTTTCTCTTTATTTACAAGATGTTTCTGCATGCTAATAATCACTTTTTTCAGCTAAAATGCTGTGATGTTTTATTTCATTGGGTTTGGCAGATAAAGCCTGAATGGCATTGATGGGCACACTGTGCTGTTGACAATGGTTCTAGTAAATGGGAATAAAGCTTTAAATTTTTCCAGCAGTAAATGATCAAAGTAGCTATTTGATTAGTTAAAAGCCAAAAATGTACCAGTTGCATTCCCTGAGAGAATGTAGAATTTAATTACCCCAGTGTGGGAACAAATGTAGTCATGGAGTCATGTTTAAATGTCACAAATGTCTACACATACACATACACACACACACACAAACACAAGTTGAATTATCGAAGGACAAAGATCGTTATCTACTAAAAGAATTTAATGACACATAGCAGTTTTTGTTCATTCATAGTATTAAGCCTTGATTTCCTTAATCTTGGTTTATTGAATAAAACCTATGATGAATTCACCCACATTCTTGGTCAAAAGACATCTAATAGTGGCTTGGATTTGCCTATGTCAATCAAGGCGAAAAAAAATTATATATTGCTTACTTAACATGAGTGAAACCTATTTTAAAGTATGTTTTCTTTGGAATTTGCTGATATTTTGCAAATATAGTTGGGTAGAAGGAATCGACAACTTGGATGCAATTACAAGTCCTGATGTGGTAAATGGTTACAATTCATACATTGCGATTACCTCACACAATGGTGATATGGCATTATTTTCTCACATGCAGAACTACAGGTGAAAAGCAATTTATTTTGAAAACTCAGTTGGTTCCACAGTGTAGAGTTGCGGCAAAGGCAATCATTTTACAACACTATTGAGAATATGTCTCCTCTCCAGCTCATGTTATTCAAAACTATATAGATGTAGTTGCAGGAATTTCATCAACTCCTGTTGGATCTTAGCAACAGCAGTAGTTATTCTTTCTATTACTAATAAACACTATTTTCTTCATTGAAATGTTTCCTACTCTCAGTTTTACATTTTCGGTAGAAGATGCACTTTACAAATGGTATAGTTTTATTTCAAGGACATCATCATCAATAAAAACACTAATAAAAAGAGTGTGGTTGTGGTGCAGCTATTCCAACATGGAAATGCACCAGTTTCAAGTAAATATTTCTTTGAAACTTAATGGAAAATAATGAATATATCACAAAAAACAAATTACCTGGCCCATAGTTTTGTATCAAACTGAGATGCTAATGCAAAGAGAAGCATTATCAGTGAGTGTTTCCTTTCTTGCTTTTATGGGAAGAAGGGAAAGTAGAAATATGGTTAAGCTCGAAGAAAGAATTTCCACGAAAAGCTCATTTAATATTTGAACTATCTATATAATCAAAGGATAAAACTCAAACTATTCCTACATTAGGCAATAAAAGGTAAAGGTTTCCCTTGCATATACATACTAGTTGTATGGACTAGTGTCCTGATTCTAGGGGGCAGTGTTCATCTCCATTTCAAAGCCAAAGAGCCAGCGCTGTCCAAAGACGTCCTCATGGTCATGTGGCCAGCATGACTAAATGCCGAAGGTGCATGGAATGCTGTTACTTCCCACCAAAGGTGGTCCCTATTTTTCTACTTGCATTTTCACATGCTTTTGAACTGCTAGGTTCAGGCAGAAGCTGGGGAAAATAATGGGAGCTCACTCCGTTATGCAGCGTTAGGGATTCGAACCGCTGAACTGCCGACCTTTCTGATTGACAAGCTCAGCATCTTAGCCACTGAGCCACTGCGTCCCCTTTTACATTAGGCAATATTAACCCCCATATAGAAAAAAACATGAAGGGAAATAAAGAGTACTTAAGTAAACCTATAAAAGAGGACATAGATTGATCCTAGATATCACTCCTTTTAAAGCAAAAATGTCAGTGTGTCAACAGGTCTACTTTTTTTTTCTTGCAATTCCTTTGTAAATCAACTGGAAGTAATGATAATAAAAGACATTGGGCGTTATATAGTTAGTTTTTTTAAGTATATTGATTTACTCTTAATTTTCTGCATTTTATTAATATTATGGGATTATTATACACAAACTTGACAGTATACAGAGCAAAAAAGATAACCATGCTGGCTTTCATATCTCAAATCATTAGTCGAACACTTCCCAAGCATTTAGGACTGTGTGATGTATTGGCAGATTATGCGAGCAGATCCCAGTAAAATGGCTTTCTGCAGCTGACCAATGGTGATCAATGGTGGGATGATGATGATGATGATGATGATGATGATGATTGTTATTATTATTATTATTATTTATTAGTGAAGTTATCTCACAAAAGCATTCCAGAACCTTGAAGTTGTCATTTTATTTTCTTCTTGGAATCAGTGGTCTTTATAAGTATATTCATCAACCCGATGTTAGAACACAATCATAAAAGAGAAAAACCTCCATAAAACCTTGTAAGGAAAAGAGACCCCTGAAGTAGTTTCAGTAAAACTAATAATAAGGAATAGGAGGAATAGGAGTGGCAGAATTTAAGGGTAGAATCAAGAAAGGAATCAGCCTAGAGTCACTGTGTAGCTACAAACAGACAAAGCCTAACCCCTCTTAAATTCCATTATATTCAGAAAATACAGTATCTGTATTTTCCAATGACAACTAGATAATAATGGTTAGTCAAAGGTTTACAGAAGCATGTTGTTGATTTCTAGCACTTGGATGTGTAGATTATGCAGTCCATATGTGGTAGCCTAATACAATACCCTATTTACAAAGTGTCCTTCAATCTGTTCTGTCCTAATACAGTCTGGTGACATAAATGAAAAAAAAAAAATCTCCTCCATGTTTAAAGCATGTTTGATTGAATATATGGCAAACTGTCCTACCAGAGATTTATATTGTAAAAGAGAGGAAGTGCTTTAACAGTTTCACATCTCTAGGAAAACTATATTCAGCTATATCTGTTGCCTGCCCATGTTTTAAAAAGTGGACGTCTAAGTCTGTGAAACAAGAAGTTACTGATATGGAATACGATTTTATTTCAGAAACAATACAACTAGAGATTGCTTTGCAGTATTAGAGAATAAAATGCATTCTGTTTTGGACAATTATAACTGTTCTTGCATGTTGGCAGCAACCTGTCATCAATGAAAATAATAAAAAAAATATGCCTTCAAACAAGACTTGGTTTGACTTTTCATATGGTGGCTGGATTAGTCTTTCATAACAAGTGAGGATGTGTTCCCCATCTAGGGCCATGAGCTGTCATATTTGACAGTTGTTATATATGACAGTTAGTCTCCAGTCAATTATCTCATGAAATTTATAAGAATTTCAAACATTTCTTTTTGATATGCATTTACCATAGCTGAACTCTGCCTGGCCCTTGCTTCTCACCATTGCCAATTACAAACACTGATTTATCAAAATACAACAATAGCTATAAAGACAACAAAAGCTGAACCTGAGAGTTTGGACTACTGCCATTAAAAAGAAAGAGAAAGAGAGTTTCATCTTCCAAATATGAATCTAGCATATGATTGGAATGTAGGTTTATCCTTATACAAATAAGAAATATTTCTACTTTTGCAGAAAATACTTAGGAGTTCCACTGACTTCAGTGAATTTTATTCAGATATGTAAACAAATATTTCTAGTTTTCTTCACTATATAATTACTTGACAATTGAAAAAGAGATGATTAGGCACTTAGAGTGCTGATTGTCTGATTTATAAATGTTATGTACTTACTTGCCATTTTCATAGTGGATGACAAAGAGAAAAAAGATGCAATCTAATAGTATAGCCTTTTTATCATTGTACATCATGTATTCAACGAAATTGGTTTTAGCCTCACTGGTGCAATCCATGACAAAAATACAAACAACATACATAGCATAAAGACTAATCCTTATGCAAGTAATTATGGGGGGGGGGGAGAAAAAGAAAGAAAAAGAAAAACTAGTCATACGTTTCCACGTGTTCGTGGAGTGATTGTGGTTGTGTTTAAGAGTCTGACAGCCCAAGGATAAAAACTATTTTTAAATCTCTTTGTTCGGTTGGCTATGCTTCAATGCCTTCTGCCCGATGGTAGAAGTGCGAAGAGACACTGACCAGGGTCTGAATCATCTCTGAGTATCTTCCTTAGTCTGCTAAAGGAGCGAGACCTGGCGATGTCATCCAGTGGTGTTAAAAGGCAACCAATGGTTTCTTGTGCCAAATTGATCACTCACTGTAGTGCCTTCCTGTCAGCAGCAGTTAAACCAGTATACCATACTGTAATGCAATATGTGAGGACACTTTCTATCGTGGACCGATAGAAAGAGGTCATCAGACATTGTTCCACCTGATTTTTTTTGCAGGACTCTAAGGAAATGAAGTCTCTGTTGGGCCTTGCCAATCACCAGGAACGTGTTGTGATCTTGACTAATAAGTACTCCCAAGAATTTAAAAGAGGAAGCCTTGTCCACACACACACACCCTCGATATACAGTGGGGCAGGTTCCTCTCTGTGCTTCCAGAAAGCTAGCACCATCTCCTTTGTCTTACTAGTATTTAGATGTAAATTGTTTTTTGAGCACCATGCGGATACCTTCTGGACTTCTTCCCTGTGTGCTGATTCGTCCCCTCCAGTTATGATACCCAGCACCGTTGTGTCATCTGCAAACTTTATTATGATGTTGGATGGATCAGAGGATATGCAGTCATGTGTATACAGCGAGTACAGGTAGGGGCTGAGCACACAGCCCTGAGGGGAGCCTGTGCTGAGCTTCAGGGTGGAAGATGTAAAGGAACCAATCTTTATTGTTTGTGGACGATCCATCAGGAAGTCTTAAAATCTAGAAAATATTAATAGGGTGTTGTAAACTAAATTATTTTATGCACTTCATACAAGAAACCTACATTCCAATTATATTCTAGATTCATATTTGGAAGTTGAAATAATAAGAAACTCATTCTTTCTCTTTTTAATGACAGAAATCCAAACTCTCAGGTTCAGCTTCTAACTTTTTTTTTTTTTGCATGAGTAAACCAAGGTGACATTTTGCATATGAAATCATTAAAAAGGTAATCCTGTGCAAGTTAATACAATAAAATAGAATGCTAATGCTAATTATTAATACTAATAAATATTGCTGAACCTTTAACAGACTTGAATCCTAGCAGTAGGGAAGGTATTGATATGGAGTTGGAATAGGAAAATTTAGGAATAAAAATAATAAACTGTTTTGTTTTTTTTTTGCTTTCACTGAAAGTAGTTTCTTCTTTTATAAATACATGTTTAAATGAAGAATATGGCTTGGTTTTTTTCTGGGTCTAGTTTCAATGTGTCAAATTTTATTTCATGATGATAGGTTTTTTTATTGTTATTATAGTTCGTCTCATAGTAAGCCATATATTTAGATTCTATTTGATATTTTTATCTCCCCATTGAGTCCTTCCATGACATAGGTAGATGCTATTGATGGTGTTAAAGATATTGTCACAGAATATACATTGTTCCAATTAAAGCTGCTCTTTGCAATTGACTGGTGTGATTTTGTCAATGTCAATGGTTTTCAAATTAGTCTCCAGATGTTTTGGGATCGCACTATTAGGGAGTGCCTATTCCTATTGGTACTATCTTTGCTTTCTTTTGCCACAATCATTCTATTTCTGTTTGCAGGTCTTTTTAATTTGTTCTCGAGTTCTTTCTCATTATTCTTCTGCCTAGGTACTACTATAGCCATTATTCAGAAGATTTTTTTTGTCTTTCTTATTGACAACTATTAAGTCTGGGATGTTATATGGCAAGTGCATTTTCTGCTTGAATTCTAAATTCCCAGAGCACTTTAGCTTCTTCATTTCATTATTATGATTCATCGCACCAAATGTTCCATCTGGATTTGGCATTTTTGCCCACTTATCAAGTCCTCCCCATGAACCTGAGATAGGCAGATGTTAGTGTTTGATGGTATAAAACAGGGATGTTAAATTTGTGGCTCGTGGGCCAGATATGTCACATGCTGGCCATGTCAACCCCAGTTTAGAGAAGGGGAAAAAAGTCGTGATACATCATGTGATGACAATGGGATGTCACGAGTTTGACACTGGTGCATTAAAGATGTGTACATTGCAAAAATACTGACTGGCTTTAAACTGTTTTATGACAAGTCCTTGTAACTGATTACTTCTTAGATTTTCTTCTGAATGACAGTGGGTGTATTTGGAATCTATTCAAATCTGTATACAGAAAATGAGGACAAAACACAGGGAATATTGCACATGAACTATTCAACAATACTATTGCATAGGAACTGTTCACCAATGCTCTAGAATTTTTTCTAAGAAACATATGCTCACTGGCAAAATTTCTCTGCAAAAAAACTACCTGTGAAGTTTAAAAAAACCATTGGTAATCACTGTCCTGAAGAACTGTCTAAAGCAATTGGTTGTTTATCATCTAGCAGACATCCTGTTATTATCAGGTAAGGGAATTCAAATAACAATATTATTTCAGAACAGTTCCTTTCTTAATTAGAGTAAATAATTTGAACTGATAACGTGTCATATAGAATTCAACTGACATTTTCTTTTGCATTTTTTACCACTTACACTCAATTTAAGAAAAAAAAGACAAGCTGAGTTCAAAACCTCTGTTTTCTGTGAATTTCTCATGTGTTGAATGCTTCAACGGTGTATAGCCCTTATATAGCCCTTTTTGCTAGATACAGTAATTGTCTGACCAAATAACGATGGCTATGTGAGTTCTATGATTCAATTTATTTTCCAGGAAAAACATAATGACACAAATACAGTAGTGGCCATAATTGTGGAAACCTTTTGGGAAAAGTGTATTTTTGAGGTTTGATGGCTAATAACCAGTGGTGAAATTCTACCGGTTCGCACCGGTTCAGGAGAACCAGTAGTGATAAAATCTACTGGTTCAACTGACTGGTAGTAAAAAAACCTATCAGTTGGTCCGAACCGGTATTTCTGACAATCAGTTGTGCCACATGATTTATATTCACTGGAAAACAGGAAAAGTTGCTTTCTAACTAATCTAAATCATGCAACACCTGTTCCCCCCTTGCTGTTCTACTTACCTTCAAATGGCTCCTTTTTCCACATGAAGCATGTGTTTGGTGTGCACTGCCCATGCGTGCATATGCAGCGCCCATCTGGTGTACACTGCACATGTGTGCACACACAGCGTGTATCTGGTGCGCACTGAGCATGTGTGCGCATGCAGCGCACATCTGGTGCACACCATAAAATTATATATCAATGGAAAGATAATTTAATCAAGAATGTAATGCTTTTCAACCTTTGAGAGATAAAAGTGGCTTTTTTTCATGGAATTCTAGATTTTTGGCCAAATTCCTGCAGTCTGCACCGAACAGTCCTTGCACTCAACTTCACATTTCATTGCGCTATGAAATGTTCTTATATACACCCAAATGATTTTCTTCTGTCACATAGGCAGAGTCTCTTAATTCTTCTATCATCACTTGCTCTTGTGCACGTTTTCATGCCTTTACCAGCCTGGTTTTGTAGTGACTGAGTCTCCTTATGCCTCTTCAAAAACTTAGAAATGTCACCTTTGGTTAAGTTTCCACCAATTTTTCTTCTAATTTCTTTATAGCTGTAGCCTTGTTCATTTAATAATACTATTTTACATCGCTTTCTGGGTAACAGTCAACTCTTTGCACCATTACTTTAATTTTGTTACATTTTACAAGCTCCATAAATGAAAGAACACAAAAAACCCAACCAACTTGATAGCGATCTCATAACACACTGATAAATGTCCTCCTCTCAGCTTCAATACATGACATCAATAACTGAATCCTACTGTGATCTAATTGGCTCATTGCCAAAACAAGATGACACCTGTTTGGCTCTCTAAACACTCATGCTCATTGGCTACAATCAGATGAAGGAAAGCTACCTGATATCAACCTAAGCAAGTTGTGCTTCCTTTTTCTAGTTCTTTGGCTATAACTTTTCATAGAATACAGATAATTGAATAAACTTTGTTGCATTACATTCTTGATTAAATTATCTTTCCATTGATGGTACTACTCCAAAAAAAAAAAAAAAAAGTTATTAGCCATCAAACCTCAAAAATATACTTTTCCCAAAAGGTTTCCACAATTTTGGCCAATACTGTATGTATGAATGCCAATGTGTTTCGGTAGTTAAGATGCCGTAGTGTTGTATGAAAAATGAGAGACTCAAATTCTTATCCTTTCTTAGGAATGCAAATTAAATAGATGATTTTGGGCCTGTCACTCTCTATCAGCACTGGCTGGAAAAGTTGAAAAACATCCTGCATGGTAAATTATGTCCCATAGCCTTCTTGAATAAGCATTTATCCTTTATTTGATTGGCTAACAACAACAACAATAATAATAACAACAACTTGATAAGTGGATAAAATGTTAAATATCTGACTGACTGTGATAAGAATCATAATAATTCACACACACACACACACAAAAAACAAGACACAGAGTGGTACACATATACATCTGTGCATGAATGTAATTTTTTTTTGTTTTATTAATAATTTTCTGTATAAATGCCATAACTTATCACAACAAGAATTAATGGATTTTTTTTTATCATGGTTATATTTATTCAGATGCCCCTTAGGCTCAGTCAAAGCAATTTATTAAACCACCTCATGAGCAAAGCTACTGTCATTAATACAATGGTATCTTTGTTCAATTAATTTTTCCTCTGGGTAAAGCAATGCATGAATTATAAAAACACGGTATTCTCAAAAATTATGAAAGAAACTAAGTTTAGCTGCCAATTTTAAACAGTTTTATAAACTTTTCCCCACAGCTTTTCCCTTTGACAAACATCAAAAAGTATGGTCTTGAGAGAAGATTATTAGAAGGAAAATAGACATATACAGTAGTTGGTCTGTTTTTGACATTTCTCTGGCTTTTCACTCCAAACAGCTTTGAGTGGCATACGGCAAAAATAAG